>NC_085036.1:7716234-7912052 GCF_963692335.1 Osmerus eperlanus
GTGAAAGTTGCCAGACTGCTGTGATATTCATTGACGTGGATCTCTTTCCACCTGGCGGCTCCTTTCAGATTCTCTCAAAGGACGCCTTGCTGCCAGGAAATAAAATAACAAACTAAATGCTGTGTTTATGTATTCCAGTTGCAGGAGACACAGGGCAAGTGCTACAGACAACACGGGACCAAGGAGGGGAAGGTAGACAAAGCAGAAAAACAACAAGTTTGAAGGGCAGACGTAGAAAGAGAAAAAAACGAAACGGTCGTTGAAAAAGTGTATGCCGAGGAACCAGGAAAAGAAGATATAAAAGTGAACAAATGTTGGTGGGAGAGAGAAAGGAAGAGACAATTAGAATAGAAAGGTGGAGAATGTCAGCATCCCCTCCATAATTCATCAGCTCATCTCACTGCAGTAAGTCCAGCAGGGGGAGATGTTGCAATGTTTGGTCGTGCGTTTTAGAGGCAAGAGGAGGTGTTAGTACTGCCCCATCACTCCAGTGAATCTAACAGATGTGTCTGGGCAACAAGGGCAGGTGAGAGGAACTCCTACAGTGGTGGGTGACTCGAGTGTCCGTTTCTGCCTCTGTAACGGCCTCTACCTATGTCTTGTCCCTGCCTCAGTCTCAGCTCCTCTCGTTGTCTCTATATTTGGTCTCCAGGGTTTGCCTGAATCGCCTGGGCAGATCTTTTCTTTTTATAGATTAAACAACACATAAAAAACTAAAACCTCAGGTTTAAAGGAAATTGAAGACACATTATATACTGCATTCAGTAATGAATAACAGATGTACCTTTTTTCTGAATCATGAAAAACAGATCATGCCTGAGGGGAAGTAATTGTGAAGTGATATGAAGTCTTATTTTCTATTACATTATTAACACGACCGGTTGCCATGCGCCAAGGGAGTCAGTTATTACTCATTGGGACTGCAGTGTGAAAACAATTTGTTCAGCACTGAATAAATCATGCTGCATCCTAAATGGAAGACCAATGACAGACCTTCGACTGGACTCCCACTCTGGCCCAAAAGAAATCTCAGCCGGGGGGGGGGGGGGGGGGGGAGTGAAGGGGGGGGGGGGTGGAGTGAAACGGGGGCACCTTTAATGGAGATAATGCTACCTCTTCCATGGCCAGTCAAAATTCTCAGCCAGACAGAAATTTTGAAAATTGGACTTAATGCATATTTGATCAACTCAAACACACAAATCACAATCTAATATAGACTGCAGTCTGAGTGCATTATTTCTCATTTGACCCAAGTAAGAAAAATGACTGCGTAGATCCAGACGTATTACTCAAAGTCAACACACTATGCTGAAATTGACCTCTACATGCTGGTGTTAAAGGGTTGGTACATACGTACATTGAAAAGCTTTCAATGCAATTTTTGTCACAAAGAATCTCATTTATTACCATCATGCAAACGATGAGCTTTGACCTCTTGAAAAAGAGGAATCTACACTTTCTCTGGTATGCTGTGTGACGTTGAAACCGCAACAGACAGTTTAGAAATATGTTCTTACATCCTAAAATGAACTTGAGGACATGGGGTGGGGGGGCAAAAGGGACCCTCCTCCCAGATTGACCACCTCCCAGATGACCGATAAAACTAGAGTTTTTTCTTGAACCATGCTTCGCACAGTAACACCAACGGTGATAAATGTTACCATCCCAAAAATAACCGCTGGACCCATCTGGTAATCACCCCATGAAACATTTTCTAGCCACGCCACCGAGGGCATCTCGAGTGTAAGGAGTCCAAATCTACGGGCACCATCTGAACTCAAGACACATTCCATCAACATCGAGTCCATTCTGGAGGACAAAAAAAACCACGTCTTCCACCACATAACGTGGTTCGCTTTTCAAGTGCTGCTTGTGTTGTCATGAGGGGTGAACTGCCTTCGCGGCGACTCTGGGTCTCCCTGCAGGTGACAGGACTGTTTGTGGAGGTGTCGACTCAGAGCCTTTACCTACGTGTGGCTGTCTTCTCCCCAGCACTGCAGCCCCGCCACAGCGTTGGCCCAGCTGGCAGGCTGTGTGGAGCCCAGGGGATGCCGCCCCTCGACATGCCTCCTCCGGCTGGATCTCTCGCGGGGGTCTTTGATGGCCGCTGAGTGTGGAGCGAAGCCTAACCTTTCCCCCAGCTCCTGCGTTCCCACCCAGAGAGAAACAGAACCCTGGGTACACAGAGGCAGCCGTTTGGAAGAGCCAGAGCATATTTGCCGAACGTGACACATGCACACGTTAACACCCCTACTTAAGACCGGCCTTAAGTGGTTCTGTTTGAACACTTAATATTGTGCCTTTGCAACATTTTCTAATATGGTTTAAGTGTCATATTCATAAGGTCCTTCCTTTTTCATGAACCTGCTGACTCTTGCGAACGGAGACAAATAATGAATAGTTTTATAGAATAATTTTTTGGGGGAATGTGTATTGTTGGTGTTCAGAAAACCATTGCAAACCCTTATACAGGATTTACTGCGTATAGTCAATAGGTACAATTGACAACGTGTATTTAAAACTGCAAACTGACTTACTGTAACATGCAAGAAAACCCAAATGAATCAATTTCAAGGTTGACTTGACAGACATCTCAGTATGCAGTCTGTCATGCTTTTCCCCAGTGCCATTTGAGTGTGCGGCTCTGTGAGTTTCCTTAAAAGTGTTAGACTGAAATGTTCACAGACCATGGCTTCATGACCTGCATGTCCCCCCAACCCCCCCCCCCCCTGCCCCCACCCGCCCAAGCCCTTGTTAGAAGGGAAATCGTGCACACTGTAAGCATAGCTAAGTGTATACGAGCAATTCCGTTGTACTTTATAGTGGAAATATCGTTGCGGCCTTGGGATTAGCAAGCGCTCCATTCTGTAAATACCCAGTGGAAATGTTGGGTTCTTCCAATGACTCCATTCATGTGATTTTCCTCTACAGCAACAGAAAAACTACGAACACGAGCAGCAGAAGATTCGTACAAATTCCCCTCATTCGCTGGATGGACCACTCGCATGGGCAAACAACAACATGCAACATCCAACAGCAAGGAACAAACAAGCTCAGACCAAAATAAACCAAATGAGATTGAACACCTGACAGTAATGCTGCTTTCACTGCGACCAGGAGATGTCTGTGTACGACAGACTTGTTTTGATATTAGGCGAGCCTGCCCTTTCTCTGTAAGGAGGTGTGCCTGGTTCCAGAGGTCCTTTACAGATATACACTTCCTGTCTCATTAGTAAAGAGGATATTGGATGTCGTGACAGGATGTCTCCACGGACGTGATTTATCCGGACTGAAATAAACAACAGCGCAACCTTGTTTGGCAACAAGGGAATGAGTCAGTAAATGTCCTTTACAGTTTTGCACCCCGGCAAGAACTTTAGAGTCTTTCGAGGAAAGTTTCAACGCATAATGCGCTGTGACACATAACTCGTCCCAGCAGGAGACGGAAAAACTATAACACTTTCTAGACAAGAAAAGGAGTTGCTGCAGAGATACTTCAATACCAATCCCATATCATCCTTCTGCAAGAGGAGGCCAAAGGGCCAGTGGAGTTGGGGGAAAAGAAAGGCGAAAAAACCTAAATAATTCACAATAACTTGGCACAGAAAGGCCATCTTCTCTTGCCGAGTTTGCTGAAAAAACCCTGACTGTGTAACAATCCTCTCCAGATTCACAGCTATCTAGAGTATTTGAATTAATTAGATTTGGCTATAACTTTGACATGTTGTTGCCAAGAAAGGCTTTTCACTTATTACAATCATTGCATGCTGATTTGTTACAGTGGATTAATCTGGTAATGACTCTGTAAAATACCTGCATGTGTTATAAACAATTATACTGTAGGTTTTGATGACGGTTGCAATTTGAAACAGAACACAATTCTATGGGATGAAGGGTATGTTTAATATTGTATTGTGTGATTGATGTGATACTGTACATTTTACTAGTTGATCTTGGTTCGCCATTCATAACTTCCTTTGAGCTATGAAGAAGTTTCGGCCAGTTCTTCTGATGTCCATTTGAATAAACCACTCCCTACAGAGGACATGAAGCCTTGGAAGAATATCTAAGCTGAAAGGAGAAATTCCCTGTGATCTACCTTTGGGAAGGGAGATTATACCTGCTTAACATTAAGCAGCCCAAACACTGTATGAGAGCAGCAATGAAATCAGCCTGCTGAAGTCTCCCATAATCACAAGTGAGAGGTTAGGAGCAAAGGAACACCCTGTCTGCATAGAACATATATATAGCTATGCTATATGCTATATATAGCTGATGCTTTGCTGTTCTGGGAGCGGTGAGCGCATTGTCATTCAATGATATTTGATAAATATACATTTATGCAATTTGCATAAATGAGAATGAAGTAAATTTGGGGCAGTACTGTAGATACTTAAAAGCAACCAACGTTCATACTACTTACGTTACAACTATGTAGTACTAAGGGACAAATAGCTTTCAGATGGGTGTTAGTGCATGATGGAGGACCAAACAGGTTATTTCCTAGACCAACCTGTGTTTCCGGGGTGCTGAATGGACTTGGAAGCTCTTGGGTGCAGCAGCTGACCAGATGCTGCTTAGGAGCTTCCGTTGCATTCCTAGAATAATTTCAAGCAGAGAATCATTAGCTCCACACGAGCCCTACAAGCCCTGTCAAACAGGAAATATAGAATAAGAATCAACATCAAGCCAACGTAAATGTCCTTAGCTATGCATGTGGTCCTACCATGCTGCAGTGTCCTCAACATGCATTCATTCCTCTTTGACCCTGGAGTTAATCAGCATTCAAGTTAGGCACACATGTATTTGTCAGTTTCTGGATCGCATTGTTCAGGGGATAGTGTCTAATTCATTTGAATAGAATTAATGACTTAAGAAAGGCATTTTTTTTCATAAATATTACTTTGTTGACGTTGAGGATGTTTTTTACTGGCACATATCAAACTCAACCAAAGCGACTACTATAAGACACATTCTGCTGTGTGCTTGTTTTAGGTGGATACACACTAATAGGACAGTCTTCACTGACATGTAGGATACGTCTGCAATAAAGAAGAAAATAATGATCACTGCTTTACCACATTTTTTATATATAAACTTATGTCGACAGCTATCGTGAACTTTGGGGGGGGGTTTACTTGATAATTACCAATAAGGTAAGCCAAAATCCTTCAGGATTTATTTTATACCGTCATGGTAATAGATCATGAATCATTTGTTAAACAAGATTAACAACCTATTTTCAAATTAAATTAGGCTACTTTGTAACAGTATACAATGCTTTCCACTAATTGTATTTTCCTGAACTGGTTTTTAGATGGGATGAATTAAATCCGTAGGGTCCGATGGCTAATTGATACAAACAGGAATTGATTTTAAAAACAGATTCCTTAGTTGATGGTCGCTGAGACAGTGAATACATGCGTTATTTTTCACTGCCTAATTCCTCTCATCCTGTCGTTCTGTAGGATGAAAGAAAAAGATTTATGCTTAACATACATTTCTACCTTTGTGAGGAAAATCATATGTGTGACCTATTGTGTTGGGTTTCTCCAATGAGTGGGCTGAGCAAGATCATTTGTTTGTGTTTAGTCTATGTGCATCATCCGTGAATTCAGATTGATTACTGTAAAATCAACTTGATAGAGGAGGAGGATCTTGAAGGACTTTCAACAAATCTGAGTGAACACCACATTCAATGCGGCAAGAAGTACAGCAGGATCAGCATGAGCCTGTTTTCCGATCATCCTTAAGTATGATTCTCAGAAGCAGACATCCATCTTCATATTGCCTTCCATTTCCATGGGGTGTAAGATATTGGCTATCAAGTATCTCAGGGTAGTGTAGCTGCTACTGTGAAGATAATGTCCCATCTTTATCCTGAGAGACAGTCTGGCTACAGGCAGGCCAGAGGGCTTTTCATAATCCAAAACAGCAAGTTACTTCTCAATAGACCAGAGGAGCTATGCAGCCAGGTGAACCGAGGATAACAGTGGCATTATCCTCTCTTTCAGTATGATGTTTATACCTGAATTGCTCCCATTGACTTGTGAGGAAGGAAACACAAACTGTATTGATTTGAATCCACCTACGCAGTTACTATAAGGAAGCACCTGTCCCCAATTTACTGTCTACATAAACCCAATAGCATGGCCATGTGCAGTACTGGACTAAGAAGCATCCTAAATGCAAATAACCCGTCATCGGTTCCACAGTTTGAGAATAGAACAGAGGGTCCATAAATACTTTCTCGAGGCATTGTAGACATATGAAAAAGTTCCACCTGAATTGTGTGCTAAAGTTTTAATGTGGGGGTGGGTGGTAACGTGAAGCATTGCAGCCTAGAGCACTTACTGCACAGCCTGAGGAAAACGGATGGCCCAAACACAGTGTCCTGCACCATACCTAAGTGCATGGAAAGCTCTCCAGAGGCACAGGTTGTCTTTCGTTTGTTTCTCCCGGCAGAGGTGTGTGTTTCCCTTTATGCATCCTCTCAAGGTTGTCCTTAAGTTTAGCATGCTTCAAAACGTTGATGGTTCAAAGCCTTCTTTTTTGGAACCTGTGTAGGTTAATGGTCTAGCTGAAATGTTTATCTCCTAAACCTGTTTATGGGGGAGTTCTTGAAGTCGGTGCATACTTTGACATTCTCAATGCCAATTAGTGCCTGAAGATCCCAAATATCATCTCTATTCAGGTCATAGAGACCGGTAACAGCCAGTCAGAGCACAGGTCTAATCTTTTTATCCAGATTCTACCTTTCTCATTGAGGCTTGTCTGCTGAAATCAATCATCAGGATGCCCCAGAATACATTGCCTGGTTTGCTTGGCATGACTGGTCTCATTTCCATATCTTCCACATTTCACAGTGTTTGTGTTGTTTAAATTCAGGTTAAAACTGTTGTTTATACCCTATGTTCTAACCAAAGCTCTTGTAAGACTGAAACTGAAGAACAGCTGGGGGTTGACTTCTAAAGTGTATATGAGTGATCCGGATCCTAAACAGTTGACCACTCGATGACAAGGATAGAAAACAACAACCAGATATAGGAGGTAGATGACACCCTCAAAGCTCCCTGATTGGCCTACCGCTGATCACACCCAGTCTGGCGCTATTGTCACACCATCGCCATGATCTGTGTCAGTTCAAGGTGAACCAGACAGCTCTGTCATGTCAATTAGGCTGTTCAGGCCGGAGGACTTAGAGGAGTGTGACTCATAGATGTGGGGCCAACTAGCCATTGTTGTAGCCAGGCAGTAACAGCAGTAGTGTGGGAACAGCAGCAGCAATGAAACCTGGACTAGGTTGGTAATCCATCATGGGTCTATTTGCCCTGTCCGTCAGAGTGCTGCTGTGAGCCAAGTATACAGCTAGCAGAGAAGCTTTTTCCCTCCACATTGACTGGCAGCTGGGCTGGGCACCCACGGTCATGATGACAGTAGGACCTGGGAAAGCTGGTAGATCTACCACCAGGGCTGTAGATCTGCAGAGGAGAAGATAATCAAGTTGCCTCATTGACTCATTCTTCATCTCAGGGCTCCAGAGACTTTATTTACGCAGGCTACAATGTTGCAATCCTACTATTTTGAAGTTACTCAGAGGGATCTAATATTCAGGGTGTATAATTCCCTGTGTATGTACTGAGGAGGAACAGCCTGTAGTGGTGTCCTCATGGGCTGTCTGAGGGGAACTAATACATCTTTTCGTGTGTCAAAAGGGAATGAAGAAATGTAGATTTTTGGGGGGGAATGGGGGCCTTGGGTAGCGGGGTGGGGGGTGGGCTGGGGTGGGGGGGGGTGGGGGTGTTATTGCAGTGTGTAGATAGATGTGCAGATCTACAGTAGTGCTAGCTGCTTAAGATCCTCATCTCATTGTGTATTATTACTGCATATGATCTAGTCTAGTCTAGAGGGAGTCAGGTGGCTCAGCGGTGAGGGAGTCGGGCTAGTAATCCGAAGGTTGCCAGTTCGATTCCCGGTCATGCCAACTGACGTTGTGTCCTTGGGAAAGGCACTTCACCCTACTTGCCTCGGGGGAATGTCCCTGTACTTACTGTAAGTCGCTCTGGATAAGAGCGTCTGCTAAATGGCTAAATGTAGTCTTAAATATGACTGAAGTTCTGGAAAAAAACGAAGTGAAAAGATTTAGAAACGTGTAGAAAAGAAAGTGTATCATGTAACACTATCATCGACTTTTCTGTGTTTCACTTACACTTGCTCCTCAACAGTCGCAATGGATAACATAATCACATCTGCTCTCAGAGCCTAGATAGCTGTTTGAATCTTAACTAGATAAACAAAACTCAATCTAACTGTAGCACAGACACACTCTTCCTTGAGGTAGCTTGATCATGTTTTCGGAAGTATCCCCATGGCTGCTGCTGTTGGACAAGCCTCCAGATTGTACTGTGATACAATAGGGCTCTATACAGTGGAAAAAGCCATTCCATTATGGTTGGTTCTATTTGTGGATGGAGCACCGGAGTTACACAGGCTGTAAACATTGTGCTGGCTGGGAAGAGTGATGCAGTCCCATTGTAGTCCCAGCAATGTCCCATTGTACCCAAGCTGAAATCCGTACTGAATTTTCAATTCTATGGTAATTCAGATCAACAATCTTCCATCTCCTAAATGGGCAAAAACCAAAGCACAAAGACGCCCTTAACCCAAGTATCAACTGAGTTACTGTCATTGTGTTTTGAAAAGCGGCCTTTAATGGGATTCACTTGCAACTGGCACATGTCTGTGTATGTGTTTATGTGTGTGTGTTCAGTGGCTTAGGTATCCTGCATTGTTTGGAAGCTAAATGGCCTTTCTGTTGTGGCTAATTTTGTTATGAGGTTATCAAAGAGGATTATGGTATCAGTGTAATTATGTCGGTGTGTGCATCCGAGCATATGCATTGTTGTGACATATTTATTGTATCATAATGTTATCAGTTTGTATTAAGAATAATAACCATGTTTATAGATACATTACTTACATTGTCCATTTAATAACATATATCAGTAAATTGTAAACCCCTGTAATTTTTTAGTTACAATAGGTCTACTGTAGTTTTAAGTGTATCTACATTATTGTTAGATAATGATATTACTATGGTGTTACTACAAGTATCTTGAAATTATTAATGTCAGTTGACATTGTCATAGTAAGTGTCAGAAGATGTCGAAGAAAGTTTGTTTTTCTCAAGCGTGGTGTTTCAGGTGTCACCTTGTGACTGTATTGCTGCCAGGAAGAGACCACAGCCAGAGAAATCAGCCTTCCATGTGAGGAGCCAATAGGGGAGAGCTTTATGCAAATGAGCCTTGCCAGAGAGCTCACAGGTGTACCACGGGATATTCTTCAGACATCCCAAGGAGCTTCGGAGAAACAAGAAAGTAAGAAGTTGTACAGAAAAATACAGAACAGTGAAACTCATTTAAAATTTATGAAGGCCACGGATGTTTCCAGCACTCTAAAATTGGTTGATCTGCTTGAGTTTCCCTTGGCAGCAGCACATGATGCGGCAGATTACTCAGCACACGAGAAGGCCGACTGTACTACTGTACAGACTGGCAAAGTTTCAGAGAAGCTATTTTGCACTGGTTTTTCAGACCTCTTCTCTGTGTTCTATAGGGTCACACCAGTCTGATCTCCAAAATCAGAAACTCGAACCGTTGTTCTCTGAGACAGAAAAACTAAAAAATCTTATATTATCATATTTAAATGCTTTCATATTTACAATTCCTCGCTACTGTATGTGTAGGTTCTGTGACAGCAATTAACAAAAATTACATTAAAAAGCCACAAGCTTGTAAGCTCCTATTCTAAAAGCAGAACAGTAATGGCCGAATGCTGCGTCACAAAAACATTTCCAAACAAGACAATGGATCATCTAATGTCTCTCTCTGATTCCCACTGACTGAAGGAAGGAACGGCCTCAATTGTGCATTTAGAAATGCATAAAGACTGAGGTTTTCCATCTAATGTGCCTCAGAGGGTCCACATTAGCCGGATATCTCTGGGCTGTTCCATTAAAAACACCATCAAAGTTAGATAGTGCTGGGGAAAGTTCAAGCATATTAGACTCTCTCTCCAATCAACCCCAATGCAAACAGCTGAGCTTTTTTCTGGACACGAATCAAGAGAGACTCAGTGTCGTTCATTATTAGCATTATATCAAGCCATGATGAGTGTCCCTGCATTTCCAAGTTCACTTACTTGACCTACTCCATTGAGTATCATTGAGTGATATAGAAGTGCAAAATATGATATACCACCTCTATGACAGCCTATTAATACAGTTTGGCATGGCTTGCATTGCTGCAATCCAAAATATGTGTTTTTGCAATTGGGTATTAGATGGATTTTCTGTGCACTGAACATAGCAAACCGTTGGGTTGAGTTGAAGCACGAAATCATTTGAACTGACTGGGTCACCATATCTACATTACTCCTGGAAATCTCCACTTCATTGGCCTAAGGAAAACCTCTGAGGTAGCCGGGCCAGTATCAGACTTGCTCCACCAACCACTCTCAGCTACACAGGCTGCTGTTTATTCAGTAGATTTGACTGCCTCCTCCTGATGTTTAACTGCATATGTAATGACTCTGCTGTTGTTGTTTTACCCCGTGAACAATGTGTAGTGTAATCCTGCAATATCTTAGAGGTGAAACCAAGGACAGGATCATATTTAGAGGGAGTTTTGATATATTCTAACCTAGTTCATTTTAGTCTAATCTATTCATATTTTGTTCTTTTTTTTATACTCTGCGTTATGGCACATTTAGGTGGCACTCTGCTGAATTAATAGACTATGTACCAAATAAATAGCAAACCATAAATTCATGCATGTTTAGCCTTCCACTGTACCATAGCAGGTTATTAATTGGAAATGAGGAAAATATAGCATTTCTTAACATTACCTGGAAATATGTTCTGAGTAGTATAAATGTGTGGTGTTGTAGTGGGCGAGGTAAATATGGAAACGCTAGTGTTCTTTTCTGGAATTGCGTGAAGTTTTATATTTGGCCAGAACAAGATTCATGTTCACAGATATGCTTAACACATAGAACTATGCCATCAATGTGGCTGTTTAAAAGGCTGCCTTCTGGAACACATTTGGGTAGCTCATTTACGGAGGATACATACAGATTATTTGTTTTGATTTTTCAGTTAATAAGATATTGATTGAGAAGAAAGGATCTTGGATAAATCCATTCTGTCTAAAGAAATAGGAGTAATTGTTTTGGACATGCTATGGTGAACCAGTTATGCCTCAGAAGCATGGACAGTACATCCACAGAGCTATGATCGACAATATCCATTAGTTCTCTTTTAGTAGAAAGCTGCATATTTGGATAGATGAGTTGCATGCAGTGAATTGGTCCAAAATGCATATGGCGAGCTTTAAATGAGTTATTCTACCTTTTAGTAGGTCAGAGATGGCTGAAGGACAGAGAAAAGTGCTTGATCATCTCTGTGACTCTAGCCAGCAGTAACAAACAATTAACAGGAACATGTATTTTACATGCCATCCGTTCCCTTTGTCACATATTTAGGGAATCAAATAAATTGGTGACGATGTTGAATACTGACTTTCTGAAAAAGACACACACATATAAGGCAGCCCCATCTGCTGTTTTGCAGCTATGTGACTTCATCCTTTGTTAGGTCTGCCTCCTCTGGCAGAATGAACATGGTTCCCTCACTATGTCACTTCACATCAGGGTCCTTAGAGAGCTTCTGCCAGAGCCTACCTGAACAGGCCTCGTGTCCCTCTGAGAGTCCTGGTCCAGCCCTGACTCCCTGCTGATCACATCCAAGCAGCCTGACAAGGACAAGCCGGGGGAAAGGAAACAAAGAAAAGGGGGAAAAGGGGGGAGGGAAACAGGCGAGTCAGTCACACACAGGTCAGGAGACGTTGGTCCTTTGTCCTTGGGTCACACGAATGCAAGTTAACCCCTTTGTGACGGGGTTAAGCTGGACGTACAGTACGGAGCCGAGCGCTGTGCTGCCATCTGGGTGCTCGGAGATCGCGGAGAGCGAGAGAGACAAAGGGCGAGAGAGGATGATCGTGGGGAGTGGAGTGGAGGGGGGGGGGAGTGAAAAGACACTGGAAAGAGAGGCTGAAAGAAGACAGGGGAAAGATAGATACGTTTTTTACAGCAGGAACGACTGGGCAGAGACCGCAAGAGGGACATGAGCAGTTTGCTTAATCACCAGCATTTTCGTAAAGGACCTCCCCATCTGCATTACTCTCTGTGCACACACATTAGCAGAATAAATGGGTTGAGACAGAGCACTTTTAGAGGAGAGCGGGCTAGTTTCCCAATCTGAGGGAAATCATTAGCTTTTGCCACATTTGTTCCTGCTTTAGTCTCCCTTTACCATCCCCTTTAAGATCAAAATGAGTTGGTTTAGAGACCAAGTGTCTTGTCTTTTTTTTTTGGGGGGGGGGGGGGGGGGGACGAATGTGTGCTATACTTGGTGACCTTCTACATGCTGTGGTTTCTACGGCCATATTGACTGTGTGCCGTGTTCTTCAGTTGGAGTGGAGAATGTCTTGGGACACATCAGCGACCCCCTCATGATGCAGGATCTCTGTGTTGACTTCCCCCTAGAAAGTGGAAGCTGCAACACGGTTCTCCTCTCCCCTTTAACCCTTTAGAGCTGCACACAAACGTGTCGAGAACTGAGAACTAATAATAGGAACTAAGATTTTTGTCCGGGAGCTTCTTTATAATCGGTAGACAAGGCGAGACTGTTACTGTGGCTCCTGGATCGGGAGATTTCCCCTCTAGTACTGGGAGAAAGGCCAGCGAGCAGGCTTGGAAGTCATCAAAAGCACATAAAAGAGACAGTTCCAAAGGATTACCAAGGAGATGGGTTCGACGTGATAAAAGCCTCATAGTTTAGGGATAGAGAGAGTGATAATCTTCACAGTAATTAAAAGAATATGACAGAATTTGAAACAGTGCAAGTTCCACGGTATTATGTACCCATTAAACATGTGTGCCCAGCCTCCACGCTGCATACGCCAGCTGTATGTACTAGAAACACTCACTTACTGTGATTCAGCCCCCATCTGTTCCTAGATGGAGCATCTTGTGTGAGTTGGGTTATGTCCGGATGTGGTCGATTAGCCCTGATGCCGGCCTCAACCTATAATAACAGAGCCCCTTCTCTAGTCCCCTCCTCCTTCTCCTCCGGGCCGACGGTAAAGATGGTCAGGAGTGGGAGGGAAAACTCTGAGTCAGCCAGAATCCCCACAGCTCCCTCTCTCCCCCGCTCCACCCTTCCACATCCTTCCTCTGACAGACTAATAAGGCCGTAATTAACACCTGGACACTGACAAACCTGATAAACGGTAAACAAAAAAAAGAGATTGCTTTGGGAAAATAGGGGCTTGTTTTCCTCTCCGCTGACTAACACCTGCATATTAAGAGCTGTCGTTGTGTGAAAAAGAAAGAGAGATACATACGATACATTCAGAAAGGAGAAGTGTCCCCGTCTCCTAATTCTCCCAGTCTCGCGGCTTTGTGTCAGAGACAGAAACTAGAGGACAGGAATACTTTCGGCACAGGCACAGATATTTTGAGAAAGCGTTAACGGTTGTTCATCCCTGGCACAAGTAGAACAAAGTCTTGAATGCTGCATGTGAGCCTGACTTCTCCCCAGTAACTTTCCTCAGTCTTTGTATTTTTTCTGCATTAGGGCATCTATCTACATGTATATCCATAATTGGTCAGATTATTATAATATGAGTATGGGAGAGAGGGCCTCCTGTCCTCTGTTTCAGGGCGTCGGGAACCACTAATTGCCCTGTGTATCCTTTAGCAAATGTCTTCAATGTTGAAGCTGTCGACTGCTTGATCTTGTCTTTTTAAATTTGCACATCTGCGACAAGTGTGCTCATCAGTGCTCTGATTGTTCTGTGAAGAACCATCTCTCCTCAACGAGTTCAAAGGAATCGGGGAGAAATACCAAAATAAGGAGATGTATAAAACATGCGGGACCGGGTTTGGGATTAATATGGGCTTTCCAAAGGCTAGCCTGGAACATGCTGATGAAGCGGGAGATATCGAACGGGGACGGAATCCTCCGTTTAATCTGCCGACTTGGGTGGCTTTTTGCAAGGCTTGAATGAATGTACTTCTAGGGCTCATTGAGGTGTCCAATCGGAAGACATTGATCAGACCTTCACTTTCTGATTGGCACCTTGCCCTTCCTGTTTGCTGACGGACAATAGCCATACCGTGGGCGTTCAGGTCTTCGCGGCCTTGACGCAGTCCACCAAGATACAAGGCTTTTCACTTATCCTGCTTGTGAAGTCCTGAAGCTTGAAAGCTGCCTTTCATATAGGCCCCTTGGTGGGAGAGAATCTGTCAACACTTAGGGTGACCCTCCTGAATGCGCCTTGATCTAGCCGCTCTGCCCCCCGGCTCAGAAGGGTCCTTCGGTGGGGTCGGGCGACCAGTTCCTCAGGGTAGACGCCACGGCCCCCCTCGCTGGTCGACCCGTTTCGGCTCATCGACTCGTTCCGAGTTTTGCCATCTTTTGAGTAGAAAAGGGAGAGTATTGCTTTTCTGCCTTCGGGGCCTCAGATGGAGAGGTGCGTAGAAACTGTTCCATTATCCTCGATCTTCTTTGCTTCCACGATGTGTAGCTGCTGCCAGCTGAAGCATGAATGTGATTGTTGTGGACAGGCTCACCTACAGTAGGACAGGCCATGGAGGATGTGTGGATGCAGTAGGGGTCTGAGTATTGAGACAAGACCTCAGGTCACAGTATCATTAGTGTCTGCAATGTTAAGAATTTCACCGATTTACATAGCGGACGTAAACAGGATACCGCAGGCAAAAGAGCTTAGCCCGCAGGCTGTTTTACATAACCAGCAACTCAAATACTCCTTGGGAGACACATAGTGACATGCTTCTCTAAATGGACTTCCCACAACATTCCTGAACTTTCCATGGAATCAAAATTGGCTAATGAGGGTAAAATATGCCGACAGCGGGACTCCTCAGTGGACAGAAGAGGGGTGGAGAAAGCCGAGAGGCCGGAATGATGTCATCAGCAAATTGTCTGTCCTTGCTGCTTCTCATTACGGCACACTACAGGCCTGTCTTTGCATCTTTCTCTCTGTTGCCCTCTTTTTTGCTGGCTCGCTTCCTACTTGGCCACAGATTTGCTCTCTGAAGATCCCCCTTAAGTTCGTCCAGTCAGTGAACCATTGATCTCTGGCGGTTATGGCGTTAGTCATTGACTAGGGAGGGGTGGGGGGGGGGGGGAGAAGGGGTAAGGAGCCAAGAAAGGCTTAGTGAGAAGCACTTGATGTCCTTGGTAAAACATGGATGAGTCCCATGGGACTGATCTTTGACCTCGGTTCAACCTTCTGTGGTTGAAAATGTATATAGATTACATGTGTCTCCACGACAACATGCATGTGAGTGTAGGAGGGAGAACGAGAGTAGGTTGTCATGTTTTCCCTGTAGCGTGTGTGTGTGTGTGTGTGTGTTGCTAATCATCGTCAGTTGTTTTGTTGTCCCTCCTTGTGTGTGGGATCGTGCTGGCAGAGATGTCGCCATTTTCACAAGCCTTTGCCTTTGTGCCTTTGTAAATGGGTAAGGTGAGAATGGCGACGAGTGATTTGGCTGTCGTGAGTACAGGAGCGCACTGAGAGGGATAGACTGGTGGTGGGGGACCTTCACTTTGGTGCTGCTTCCATCTCCTTTGTGTCTCCAGCATATCTTCCAGGCGTCTGTCCCCAGGAGACCATATGACACATCACAGCGGAGGAGGAACACGGACGCGCTTCTGTGATTAGAGACGGGAAAATTCAGTTATCCAGGCTCACCAGCTCCTCCCCTTGTCTGCTCTCTCTCCTTCTCAATCCCCGTTTTATATCTCCTCTGGCTTTCTTATCTTTTTCTCTCACTCTCTCTCTAGTTTCTCCTGTCTCTCGTTCTACATTTATCTCTCTCTTTCTCTCTCTCTCTCTCTCTCTCTCTCTCTCTCTCTCTCTCTCTCTCTCTCTCTCTCTCTCTCTCTCTCTCTCTCGCTCTCTCTCTGATATATAAATTTCATTGAATTAATTAAATACCCTGCTGTCATCGTACATAAAGCAACTTTAATGAGCAACACCTACACCTTTTTTGCTGGCTGGCTTATATAACAGACTTATGTAACATAATTAAAAGTTGCTATTTTCGAACCTTGCAATAAATATATTTACTTTTCTGTTGCCAACTGTGAGTCTCAATTCAGACGTCTTAAGCCTCTTTTATTGCTTGACTATCAGCATGGTGAGGAATTAATTTTTAGTTGACATCACAGAAACACCCCCTTCTTTTAAATTGGGAATGAGGCCTTATCAAGGGAAGAAACATGTTTTCTTCCGTTTACAAAACCCTTAATTGTGTTCAGTAATTGCAGCTCCAGTTTTTGGAGTGTTGTGTAGGTATGGAGTGGCACTATTTACAGTCCGACAGACAGCACTGTGTAACATAATTACAAATTGCAGATGTGTGCCTTAATTGGGTGCATACCTGACTGTCTTAGTCCCTGGGGAAGTTTACCCTCAGGGGAGAAACCCTGAGAGCAGCCCCTGCTTCAGACAGGGTTCAACAGTGGACACAGAGACCAACACCTGGGCAGTGGTCCAACCCAGAGTCTGGCATGGTTAACTTGGCTTCACCTTGGCCAGTGCACGGTACCAGCACAGCTTAGGGCTGTGTATCTATCGCTCTGCTGTAAATCACCATGCTAAGCTACAAGCACTGCGGTCTAACCTTACCCTCACCTGGCTTATTCCCTCTCACAAGGTTTTTAACACATAAACAATATATCACTCCCACTAGGGGCTTTTCCAGGTTTAATTCACGTTCAGCCTTCTTGGACTCTCTGGATCGTCAAATGTAGGGTTGTGAAAATGCTCCCTTCTGCTTACCCACATATCTCAATGCCCCCAGAATGATGGCATGTTATTTAACTAAGCTTCTCTATGAAGTCCTCTATTATGAGAAAAAGCTGCTTGTTAAGGCAAAATCTGTAATGTGATCATCAGAGCATAGCATTCACCCTCTGTTTAACCCTCAGTTATGTATTACAACAACAAGGACACATCTGCATTTTCAGTTGGAACAACATGTTTTTTATATTATATTAGTATTATATTATGCTGACATAGAGTAATGGTTATACATTGTAGTTCAATTGTTTTAAATGACTGTAACATCCGATCTAAAATTTGCTTTGCATCAGATCATATTGGATTGAGTCATGTGGTGGGCTTTTCAATTAGCAATCATCATCGCACATTCCGATTTCCTAGAGTACCAGCCAATACAAGGAGAGCAAAAGCATAACCTGGTGATCAATTGGTGGCAGACTTGTGTCACGATTTGTTTTGTTTTTCTCTTCAGGTAAAGTATCACACAGGAAAAGCATATCTTTTTCAAGGCAAGTGTGATGAGGTGCAGCCCATTTGACAGCAGATGAACATGGAACGATCGCCTGGCGAGAAACAGAGAGCGCAGGCATCAGTCTGTGGCAGCATGAGGTCAGCTGATTAGCTTATCTGCATGCAGATTAAATCACTCCTGCTGTTGTTCTGAACTTCCTCCAGTCCTCTCGGCACATGCCTATCTCAAAAACATTAGTGGAAGCACTTGTAAACTGCTGTATATAACATCATAGAATATGAAAGGAATCGAAAAAATGATATATAGACATGGTGAAGCCAACAATGGACAAACTGGTAAAACAATAGATTTGGGGGAAACGAAAAAGTGATAGAAAAGGAAGCGTCTGAGAGAAAAGGGACAGAGAGAGAGAGAAGAGAGAGAGAGAGAGAGAGAGAGAGAGAGAGAGAGAGGTGGAGGGAGGATGGAGCCGACTTTAGAGAGAAGGAGGGACAAGTTGAACTGAAAGGAGAACCTCAGCATCCTTTCCATAATTCATCAGCTCATCTCACTGCAGAGCCCAACAGGGGGAGATGTTGCGATGTCTGGCTGTGTTGCACACGTACCACACATAAGGTACACATACCAGCTAATACTGTCAGACCAGCCAGGGCAGCAGAGGATGGTAAAAGACTGCAAAGCATGTGAACTCCCAAGGTGGCGGACGAACAAAGCCTCTGTTTCTGCCTCTGCCTTAGTCTCTGCCTCTGCCTGCACACCCCCCCCCCCCACCCCCACCCTTCACTGTATCGGATTGGACACAGATAGAGCTGTTCCGCCCCTTGAAATGCCTCCTTCTCTGGGACTGCCTGACATTTAGGTGCTTCTAGCTGCCTGGATTCTCCAGGGTATGCCTGGATTGAGGTTTGTTCTTCGGTTCTGGCCGTGGGTGTCTGAGATTTCCTTTTGAAACTGGATATTCATATTTCAAAAAAACACAACGAAACCATTAGGTTCGAAGGAGATATTTGGGTAACACTTTATAATAAGGCTTATAATAACGCTTTTTGGCATTTACTAAGTGTTAACTAATAGTTAGTTAATTCTTTATAAAACGTTTTGAAACATTAACAATACATTATTAAATAGTTAATAATCTTATTATTAAACACTATGTTGATCATTAATAAACACTGTTAAATATTATAGATTTTATTCATAATACAATTCATAAGGTGTTTGATAACTGCATTATCATACTTTATAGACAGCTTGTTAATATAGTTGCAAACCAGTAGTTTAAAAGGTGTTAGTGGTACATGAGCTGCTATAGAAAGCATTAGCAAATGGTGAACAAACCATTTACATTACCTTTACAAAGCATGAGTAAATAACTAACAACATATTTACTTATGTCTTTAATTAATGTACGCCAAGTCGAATACATTATGTACACCAATACTTAGCAGATATCTTAACAACTATTTTATTAGTATTTATTAATCTGATTAGTAATGCAAGTTATAAAGCATTCACTAACTGTTAGTTAAGGCTGTTGTGACCTAATCTAAAGTGTGAACTATCTATGCCTTATTAAACATTTATAAGTTATTTATTAAGGTATTCTTGTCCATTCTCGAACCTCACATTCAAAGGCTGAACATACGTTTCTCAAAAGGAAACAGACACAATACAATGTGATACACAAAATTACTATTTTATTAAAGTAATGACAGGCATGTGTCTTACTAACTACTGAGCTCTAACGCTACTAGCCGAGAGTGACAGCAGTTGATACGTTTAAAACCTCAGTTTGATATTTCCCGGCATGACCGAACGGTCGAGGTAAGTTGTTTATTATATGTCATTTTTAGCTCTTTTCATTTAGCTAAAACATGTAGTTTTGTCCAGCTCTACTCAAGTCTTCTCACGGTGTGTTTCAGGTGTTAGCACCTACTGTAGCAACCAATCTGAAATATGAGCAACCAAACCTAGCAATCTGCCTAGCGCTTGTCGTTTATCTCTTTGTGTTCACACTTTTCTGCTCTTTTAGAAAGTTAAGAATTTCCTTGTCGCTGTTGATGTCTTCACTCTCATCTGGTTACTAAAACTCTTCGATCTCGCTCATTTTGAAGATGACATCAGCGGAGGGCAATAAGAACACGTATCAGACCGCAGATGAGGTCAATACGCGCATAGATATATATAAAGACTTAATACGCGGCTGGCATGACTACCCATTAGCCAATCAGAACGCTCGTACTGTTGTTGCAATTGAACCAATATGCTGTTCTTATTGGTTCAGAAGACGTTCTCAAAAGAGTTGTTGATATGTTGCCTTGGAGATGTAGTGACGTCACCAGTACAAGTGCAGCTGATTGCTCTGACAAGATGGCGTCTGCTCCAGATTTGCCGTGTTTGATTTGGGATCTTCCCACGTATTGTTGTAGTATATAAGAAACCAAATGTTTACTCTTTGACAGGTCAGCAAACGCTTTGTCGGCTCAATTTGTTAAAACGATTTGAACGTTTTAACAAATCTCTGCTTTCAAAGGCGTTTGCAGACCTGTTGAGGAGTAGCTAAACATTTCCAGTTTATTACAGCCATTTTTGGAAAATAAAATACAGCTTTGGGTAACCAACTTTTATACCAATTCTACTGTATTGCTTCTTAATGGAAATAAAATACTATTTTATTACCCAAGTAAATAAATTAACAGCTATTTCTTCTAAAAAACAAAAACACAACATCTATAGCCCTATAGTATTTCTATAAATGCTTAATAAGGCATAAATAGTTCACACTTTAGATTAGGTCGCAAAAGCCTTAACTAACAGTTAGTAAATGCTGTATAACTTGCATTACTAATCAGAAGTTGCATCATTAGTAAGTCTTTATAAAATAGTTCTTAAGATATCTGCAAAGCATAGTGTACATCCTGTATTTGACTTGGCATACATTAATTAAAGACATAAGTAAATATGTTGTTAGTTATTTACTCATGCTTTGTAAAGGTAATGTAAATGGTTTGTTCACCATTTGCTAATGCTTTCTATACCAGCTCATGTACCATTAACACCTTTTAAACTACTGGTTTGCAACTATATTAACAAGCTGTCTATAAAGTATGATAATGCAGTTATCAAACACCTTATGAATTGAATTATGAATAAAATACATAATTTTTAACAGTGTTTATTAATGATCAACATAGTGTTTAATAATAAGCTTATTAACTATTTAATAACGTATTGTTAATGTTTCAAAATGTTTTATAAAGGATTAACTAACTATTAGTTAACACTTTGTAAATGCCAAAAAGCGTTGACTTATTATAAAGTGTTACCGATATTTGATAAATAAAAACTGCATTCAGTAATGAAAAACAAATGTTTTGGGGTTTTTTTCGAATCATGAAAAACTAATCATGTCTGGGAGAGGGGTTATTGTGAGGTGATATGAAGTCTTATTTTCTGTTAAATTATTAACACGCGACCGGTTGCGATGCACCAAGGGAGTCAACTATTACTCATTGGCACTGCAGTGTTAAACCTCTCATCATAGAATGATCATGCTGTACATCAACAATGTGGTTGACCAGTGATATATTTTAGGAATACCGACTCTTGCCTTGACCCTGTCTCTGTGCAACATTATTAACATTTCTCATGTTTTTTTAATACTTAATTTGGCTAAAATGCATTACCTCTATTTTGGTGCCATGTTAGTTATTTGTTAACATGGACTCCTTTGGGGTTTTTTCCATGCTGCAATGTCTGGTAGGAATTGAGGAAAAGCTAAATTGTGTGAGTGAAAGATAACGATTTACACAATAATGGTTTGGGACCCTGCCTTTAGCACCGGCACAGTATAGCGTTTAAGGTCAAAGACTTCAGCCAAAGGGAAAGGGACTATTCTATTCCGTTTTCTACTTCTGTATTATGTTCCTTTGTGTACATTGGGATACAGTTGGAGTGTGTTCTCAGGCTGTGGGTCTGTTGGGGCTAAGGCTACGGCAGGTTGACCTGTGATTGACAGCAGATCAGATAGGAGGCTGACAGGGAAGGCGAGGGGCATTGCTATCTCCTGGCTCCTTCACCGCCAACTCTGACTCTCCACCTGGCCCTGTCCGGCCTACTGAGAGGTGCACACTCACCCCTCACGCGCCTCAGTGGGTGGGGAGAGGTGGGGTAATCCAATATGGCTTTGAACGCTGTCCAGAAAAGACATTAGAAAGTTCTTACCTAAATCTATTACGCTTTATCGAGACTGTTAGCTTTCCGCCCCAATTGAATAAAAGGAGCGGGTAATTGTTCTCACGTAAGATAAACAGCCATCCTACCTGTCTGAGATGGAAAATGGTTGAGAGGATGACTTAAGCTAAGGCGTGGATCCATTATGGGGGGGGGGGGTATCTAATGTGGAGGGGAAGCTACATCTTCCACAAGCAGCCATACTTTTCAGCCAGACAGAGACATAGTAAATTGGACCTGATGCATATTTGATCAACTCTGACAGACAAATCACAATCTAATATACACTGCAACCTGCCTGTTTTATTTCTCATTCGACCCAAGTGTGAAAAATGACTGTACAGTTCCAGACATATTACTCAAGCTACGGTGAAATTGACCTCTACATGCTAGCGAAGGAGCGATGTGTAATCGAAAAGATCCCTTAATGAACAATTTTCCTTTGTGATAGGTCTCTCAGACGTGATATTATACTGCATGTGGTTTATGGAACTGTTACAGACCAACCGAGTCATAAAACACTAGAGCAACATCATCTGCAATTTACTAGAAAAGGCTTGTTCTCACACTGAATGGTATAAGGAACTTGGGTCTATGAAGTCTGAATCTGTAGGCCTGCCTCACGCTGAGCTCACGACTGAATTAGACTCACAACACCAGAGTGGATTTGCCAAAACAGACAGTCAGTCGTGTCTTGCACAACATAACACGGTTTGTCATCAACCTTTTGATGTGAGGCCATTCAGTAGACATTGTGACCGTTTTTTTGCTGGCTGTCTTGCCATTAGGGCTGAATACGGCATAATAACCGCCTTCACTTTGACTCTGGTCTCCCTGCAGGTGACAGGACTGTTCGTGGAGGTGTTGACTCAGAGCCTTTACCTACGTGTGGCTGTCTTCTCCCCAGCACTGCAGCCCCGCCACAGCGTTGGCCCAGCTGGCAGGCTGTGTGGAGCCCAGGGGATGCCGCCCCTCGACAAGCCTCCTCCGGCTGGATCTCTCGCGGGGGTCTTTGAAGGCCGCTGAGTGTGGGAGCGAAGCCTAACCTTTCCCCCAGCTCCTGTGCACACGGTGGGAAAGAGCCAGAGCATATTTACCAAGCATGACACATACACACGTTAACACCTACCCCAGTGGAACTGTGCTGGTTAACACTTGATATTGTTCATTCTCACTCTTTTCAAAAAGGGCCCAAGTGTGATATTCTTATGTTCCAGCTGATGGTTGAGACATGGCAAGGCTTGCTATTGAACTGTATTTAACAGTTGTAATTCATGGGGCCGCCGTTGCTATTGCCTACAGACGATTTATAGAATGCACAGTTTGTACAATTACCAATAATAGTCATATCGATAAGTTTACATGCCGTAATCATTTATTCATTGTCATTCAGGCGTTCCAAATCAATATTACATTACTCACATTGCAGCATGTTATGAACAAAGCCCTAACCTTCACATTAGACGTAACAGAACTTTCACTATTGCACTCCTACCGCAATTTACCGTATCATGTAAATACTTTTGAAAATGATGTTTATAATAAAACGTATTCATTTAAGTACATTAAGGTATCATGTGCTTTATGGAGTCAGGTGGCTGAGCGGTTAGGGAATCGGGCTGGTAATCAGAAGGTTGCTGGTTAGATTCCCAGCCGTGCAAATTATGTTGTGTCCTTGTGCAAGGCACTTCACCCTACTTGCCTCGGGGGAATGTCCCTATACTTACTGTAAGTCGCTCTGGATAATGTAAATGTCTACATGTATTCACCATTCACAACTTTCTTTGGGCTACGGAGAAGTCCTGGCCAGTTCTTCTGATGTCCATTTGAATAACACACTCCCTACTGAGGACATGAGGCCTTGGAAGAATATCTAAGCTGAAAGGAGAAATTCCCTGTGATCTACCTTTGGGAAGGGAGATTATACCTGCTTAACATCAAGCAGCCCAAACACTGTATGAGAGCAGCAATGAAATCAGCCTGCTGACGTCTCCCATAATCACAAGTGAGAGGTTAGGAGCAGAAGAACACCATTGCTCACTCACAAAGCATAGGAGAAAGTTGCAAGCCTGGCAGAAACAGACAGGCTGAAGCAATAACATTGGCACAGTCAGAAGTGGACATGCACTGAGAGGGTGTACATTGACTTTTATTGTATCAAGGTATACTGGCTCACGACAGTATTGTCCAGTGGCTTGATGACAAGTTCTATTTCCACACTGGTGTGCAGTTTTCTTACTGCTTTGAGGTAAACCATGGCTGACAGATTGGACATGGTCCAGTGACTCTTGGACCACAGACCCATGTACAGGAAGAAGAACTGGGGAGGCTTACTGGTTTATGTGGACATTTCAATATCGAGGCCTTCACTGGTTACACTGGGCTTCCCCCACCCCTCGGTACCTGCGAGGAGAACATATGGGTTATGTCACCTCACCCCTTATCTGTCCCTATTCAAACTGAGGAACTAAGACATTTATCTGCGTTTCAGGTGACAACCGTCATTTCCGGATTATACATGTAATGTCATTCACTTGTCAAAGGACAAGTGAATTACGAGGGGCAATAAATCCCAAACTGGAATGGGAGGTGTGCAGTACTTGGCAGGTAGAGTGAGTCTCGTATCAGCTGCCGTGGAGGAGTCTGTGGAGAGGCAGAGCAGCAGGTGCATGCGTGAGGAGAGCACAGGTGCACACCCTCCAAGGGAAGAGTTTACAGCCACCTCCTGATGAAACCACTCTGACAGCATGCGACACACGTTCCAACCCCCCTTGTTCTTGTTGTTGCTTTATTTGATTGAGTGGCTTGTGGGACATTTGTTCTCATTACATTAATTTGAATACTTTATTCATTTTAATACTATATTAGTTTCTAGTTTTCTGAAAATAGCGTATCTTTTATGGCACTGGTAATGACAACATGCATGTTGTGTCGGATTTGTACAGGTGACCTACACAGCCTCTGTAGAATATTTACTCTACAATATTTAAGCTGGAATCTTGTGGGACTTCACACACAGAATCCAAATATAAATCTTAAATAGAATTCTTAAATAAGAACTCCAAATTGTGAGCACTCAGTCAGCATAATGTTAATCTATTAGCATATCGAGAACTGATCTATACGTTAATGATGACTGAAATGGGTTACCCTATAAAAGGCTGTTTGGTTGCATGGACAATGAAAATGCTTTTGGAAGCAAGTCTGTTCTATGGAGTTTGACTGAAAAATGTTGTCCCTGTCATAACTGCTGACTCTCTGTTTCTCTCAAAGCTCTTTGTTCCTCATGTCAAATTCCTCTTACATTACATTAAAAATTGTGGTTAATGTAAGATTGAGGTAATGGCCAAAATCCCATCTTTAATCTCTGATAGAAACTGATCTCTGAAGAAACTGATAAATCCATTAAATGGATTTGCAATCTGTCTTTAACTCAAGAGGCAGGCCTTCAAAGGAATGGATCTTACACAATTCAAATAGAACACTACCGTACATTGTTTGATTGAAATTGTATTATCTTAGTACCGGATTTATGTCACTGTACTACACTCGCGTGTTGATTTAACCATTTGTTGCAATGGAAACAGATTTGTCTTTGGCAGTGTGGTTGTATCTAAGGGGAAACTCCCTGCCTTAGAGCAGCTAGCATAGCACAAGCACATACAATAACAAGGCAGGGAATATAGAATAAAATACCCCCCGGAGGACAGGAATAATTAAAAACTTAAATTGATCTGCAGTATGTCATAGTTATACACCTCATTTGTTTGCAATACTTTTTACACTTCCACTATTTTCATAAATAAATTGAATTGAATTATTACATTGTTGACATTGACAAAAAGAAAATATGCATACCCTAACCTTGCCATCATAGTTGGAAAGGTACAATTTATTTGATATTATATATTTTGTGTGATTTGGAAGTGACTACTCTTACTGACCTTATGAAACAATCTGAGTCATACCTACTGGCATAATCAGTATAATACAATTATTTGCCTGCATGTACAAATACACTTAAAAAGATATACTGTGTGTGCGCATGTAAAATGAATTAAAGTGTAATCTGATTTGACTACAAGCATTGCCTGAGACTATTTTTGAATTTAGTGATGAAATTGCAATGATTTTCCAGGTCAGTGATCAAGTAAAAGTTTTGTTTCTACATATACACACAGTGTGATGTTTTTGTTATGATTAACCTGAACATAGCCACTAGACATCCGTGTGGATGTCAGACCGCAGAAACATAATCTAAAACTCTTTAACATCTCACATGTTGCGTACTTAGTGGAAATGACATTGTGGACAGCGCTCAAGGCAATACAGGGAAATTGTGTTAAAACCATTTATTGGGCCAAAATAATTTTGAAAAAGACTGATTTAAACTAAGGGGCTTCCTGGAAATGATATTTTATGCCCCAATAGTTTCTGCATAATCTTTCATTTTCCTGGAGTGGTTGTATACCCTTCAGCATCACTAGTTCTGACATTGTTGACAAACAAAATCACTCAATCTTTCATGAATGCAGGGCTGACAGCTTTGGATAGGACATCCCATTGTATTTACTCAGAACAAATACTACAAATGAACTGACATGGCTGGCATGCAGATGGTTGAAAGCAAGGACACCAGCGATGATAATGTCTGAAGTAACAGCAGATTAATGACACAAAGTTGACATTTTGAGGGAAATGCAGTGGATTAACATCCATGCAGAGGTCCCCACGGCTGCAGAGGTGAGTCTGCTGGTGTGTATTGCCTTTGTGTTTCCTACTTTAAATTCAGCATGTTTTCATATTTGGTTAAAGATTGATACCCACATCTCTCTCAACCTTTGGTCTGAATTACCTTATTTATGAAATAGGTATTTGGTTCTTTGTAATTCTTGTATTATTGGGGAAAAACCTCACAACATTTAAGCTGCTAGCTAAATTTGATACAGTTCCTTATAACTACACATAAATGTGGGAAAAATACCTCCCAGTTCAACGTATAGGCAACAGGACATTAGAGAGTAAACCAAACCCCAAGGGATATCAAAGAATTCATCACATCCTTCAAAGCATTGTAGTAAATCAGTGAAGTTGGGGGCACGTGACACCCTGATGAGATCACGAACATGCATATTCTTTTGTGTGTGTGTGTGTGTTTTTTTCTCGGGATTTGCCTTTTTATGTATGAATGTGTCCCAGTTAGGAATTACTGAGATGGTAAACCATGTTAAAGAAAAACACACTTGCCCGTAAATTACTTAAATGCGCAGCATTAATAACAAGTAGACTTGCGAGGATTTCAAGAACACTTGCGAGGATCTTAAGGAACAAATAGAAAACAGTAAGTGCGGTGCCAGAAGACAACAAACTTAACTAGGTTTTTTAAAGATTATTTTTCTGAAAGTGATAGTTTTCTTTATAACTGTCTGATGACTGAGATTAAATGTAACCTATGCGTGAACCAGCGTCCATTTTTGACATGAACACATTTTCGTCATACCGAAGCCTCCGACGCAGTTCCTGACGAGACCACCGTTACCACAGGCTAAAAATCTGGGGGAGCTGTCCTGTGTGCTGAACAGACGTGCTACATTGTGGGTGCTGTCCGTGGTGCTGACGAGTAGCCTACGCTCTGCCGCATCACTCATTTGAGTAAAAATGACATTTGCCGCCTATCATGTGCAATAGCCTACAAGCCTGTCAAATAATTAAAACCGGTTAGAGTGCAACTAAATCAGTAGCCTATAAACCCCATAGGACCTTGGCATACATCTTATCGATTACTCTCAATCAGGACATCACACATGACACTCACTTCAGAGTGATTTTATAAAAAAATAAACATAAACCTGAAGTTTATATGTTTCCTTAGCTATGCTTCCGCTTGGTGAAACCACGCATGTGTTGCTCCGTGCTGCAGCAACGTGCATCAGTTCCTCTTTGACCCCAGAGTTAATCTGCATTCAGACTGGGCACCAATGTATTTGTCAATTGCTGGATTTTATATTATTCGGGGGCTTCAGTGCCCATTTAGTTTAATTGGATGATAAAATCTGAAAGTCGTTTTTGTCAGTAATAGCGATATTGTGTCATTTTCCTCAGTACCACCGCAGGTCTACATTTTCCAAAGCGAATGCTAACGGGACCCGCTATGCTATGTGCGTATCGTAGGGAGGATACAGAGTAAATAGAGAGACACGTCCGTCTGCAATAAAGAAGAAAAGAAGATGGTGATCACTGCTTCTCTAAATTTAGCATATATATGCTCGACAGTGATGGCGAAGCCTTCGTTCCCTGTTAAACTCTTTCTTTGGGTGTTTTTACTCGCCAATCTCCCTACAAGGTAAGTGGAAAATGTTCAAGATATATTTTATTCCTGTCACTACATTGCCAAAATCCAGCGTTTTGGCACACTTGCTACTTCAAAGAAAACAGGCAATTTTCTAAATAATTTTCTACATATAGGTACAATGTTTAATAATAATAATTGTCCTGTTTGTACTCGCTAGTCTTTGAGTTAAAATAAATCTGCTTGTTGGGTCGGCGCGTAACAGAACCGAGTCTCGATTTGGCTACGTGTAATGGAATGCATTTCACACATCTATCAGTTGACAGGTTGAATATGTGATGCTGTCTTAATCTCCAAGTCTGTTTTGTTGATTATAACTCCACATATCTCTTTTCATTTATATTTTGTAAGAGTATCACAGAAAGCAGTGGATCCCTTGCAGCTAAAGATGACGTTCAGATGGCTAGGGTTAGGTTATAGCATAGCTAATTACATGGCTGGAAAAGGAAATTATATGTAGTCTTGTTTCAATGAAATTTGTGTTTGTGGTAGCTGATGCCCATACGGGTTTTGTAATGATGTTTACTATGTGCATGCGTTATTCGACAAGCGAAGGCTTTCCTTAGATACAAAGCCTCTTAGGCTACCTAACGGTTTGCGAGTGTTTGATGTTGGTGTAGGACTACATCATGTAGAATGTAAACGATAACGGTTTATCTTTATTAAGCCATCCTTAAACCCATTATAGTTGGTTTAAGATATTTTCATCCCGATAGCTAATGTGAAGCACAATGTTTCAAAATGGCAGACACCGAAATTTAGTCACACAGAAACAGTTCAATTGTCACAAAAAAAACACACACACAATAAGGTAACACATGGACACGTTCTCTAGAATACCCATGGTGAATCATTTACATCGTTTGAGCTAATCAAACCGATGCTTGATGTTCTAGCTACTCAAATCTGTGGAGAGAACATTTTCAATAATACGCTTGTCACGAAAAGGCAGCCATTGCACCAAGAAAATATGAATACTTGAGAAGGAAGCGGATGGTTTAAGGGCTCCCATCGTTTCCGTCTTGTGCTGCCTAAGGGTGAAAAATGGAGGCTGATAAATCAGACTTCATTCAATCAGCATCGTATAGAACACGGCCAAGGAGTGCTCTGGCCTACATTGAAATATCTGCATGGTACTTGCTGCTGCATTCACACAAGTGTCAGTCTTCCTAGCTGCGTACAGCTTGTTTGTTAAGAGTTGTACTGAGAATCATGCGCGGTGCTTCTGAAACCTATGTCTCAGCTTGTGTGTCTGGTCAATTTCTTGTTAGACTATGGCCATTTTTATGATACAAGCCAACATGAATTATTTACACAATGCCAGCTGGGAATGTTTTCCTCCTGAGTAATTGTCATATTGTCATGTTTATGACCCAAAGGCATCAAAAACATTCCTAGTTCTGGGAGAGGACTACCACTGGGACAGAGCTATACAAATGGGCCTGATAAGGCATGTTACATGGACCCCCGAGTTAGTTTTACAATAATCCTGAAGTTGGACCTGAGGGATTGGCATACATCATGATATTACATTCCACGTCCACGGGGCATAAGATACTTGCTATCAGATATCTCAGTATAGCTATGCCTGTGTTAGCCTGTAGGTAACATGTTAATCCTGACAGATTCACCGGCTATAGAAGAGCCTCAAGAGTTTCCTATATTCAAAAATCAAGACCATTTTTTTAAGGCCAGCTCACCATCATGTTCAGGTGAACTGAGGATACATAAGATCAGACTCCCATTGCCTTGCATAAAGAACTCAGATGAAGTAAACAGCTTTGTTGTTGTGAGTATTAGTTCACTTCCTCATCAGTTACAGGTATGTTTCCATATATATTATCCCACATTGTGCAAATTAGCTGTCGGTGCTTGTTAACCATTGGCAGAATGGTACATTATTTTTAGATCTGGTTCTATCAGGCCAGATCCTATTTAGCACCTTAAGCCTCAACACTTCCTAAATAGAGCTGTTTTTCAGCTGCTAACAAGAATGGACTAATTAAGAACACACACCAACACAGGTCAGGTGATCTATCACTAATCGTTCAGCCTGAGGCTTAGTGACGTGGAGAAGGATGCAGCCATTTCACAAAACATCAGCGACCCTGCGCCATCTCTCTCTCGATATGAGGCAGAACAAACAGTGAGGCAATATCCAGTGGAGTTTAGTCTCATTTCTATGGTAACAGGTGAAAGGTATGCGGCCCGCCATGCGCACGAACACCCATGAACATTCCCTTGGTGTTGGGCTTGTCCAGATGAATGCCTTGTGAGATGTGTTGATATTTGTATTACCAGGGCCCTGCATATGTAGGATTAGGAAAGGGGAGGTTGGAGGACTGGGTTTTCATTTGCCAGAACTGCACACACAGGGAAAGGATAGCTCATGGGAACGCTACATGATTACTGGAAGAACACAACCACAAAGAATCACAATCTCCACCTTCATTATCCTCAGTGAAGAACCAGTCAGGGGGAATATATAAAACGGTATGGTCGTCCTTTTTAGCCGGATTGAGAAGACTAACAAAACACTGTGTACAAGGTTCACAGTGATGGTTTAAACGACAGAGCCATCGATACATAATTACGAATGTACGGCGTGAGAGACAGATGTCGAAATGGGTCCGGTCCACTTGTGGTCTTGTGAGACCTTCCAGCTGGAGTATCTCCTCAATGGAGACGCGACGATGCTCCTGCTCTTCAGTGCTCTCCAGCATCAGACTCCAGCATGGACTCTCTCCACAGGCTCTACTCAGACTCAAATAGCAGCTGAAACCTCAGCTAGGACAGCTCCATATTTCTCTAAAGAGAATGGATCCACACAGAAAGAAAACCATGTGCAGTACTGGGATACGAAGCACCCTGAATGCAACACCCTTTATAGGTTCTGCAATCAGTAGACTACATCAGAGGGTCCACACATATTGTTAAGGCATCATAGAGATTCTAAAGAGATCCACCTGAATTGTATGATAAAGTTTTAATGTGGGGGTGGGTGGTAACGTGAAGCATTGCAGCCTAGAGCACTTACTGCACAGCCTGAGGAAAACGGATGGCCCAAACACAGTGTCCTGCACCATACCTAAGTGCATGGAAAACCCATTAGGAAGGCACTGGCTGTTGTCTTTTGTTTTTGCACCATAGACATATATCTCTCTCTTTACCCACTCAATATGTATACTCTCTCTCTCTCTCTCTCTCTCTCTTTCTCTCCCTCTCTCTCTCTCTCTCTCTCCCTCTCTCTGTCTTTCATTCTATCTCTGTTGAAAAGTTCCAATAGCTGGCTCCTCTCAAGGTTGCGCTTTTATACATGTTTCTGGTTCCATGGTTACTGAACTCTGCAGGCTTCCAAACTGTGAGCGTGTGAGTTCAGACACAATCATTCAGTCGTGCAGCATTCTATTTCCTCTGGCCTTTAACGGCATTGTTGACACGGAATATGCTCTTATATTGTTTATATCCTCACATGGTTTGTTTTGTTGCCACCAGCCCTTTTCACATAAAGATCCCCATATACAGAAATGCCCCATTATTGAGGAGTCCTGCCTCCCATTCCCATTGCAGGAAAATATATATAATTTTTTATTTGAGTATTATTGACTTGTATTGCTTTGGAGTTGTGGTAAAGATATGTATCGCTGTAAGATGCTCCTAATGCGTTTAAACGTTTTCCTTAGGTACTGTCAGACAGATCATGGAGACCCAATTCTCCAAAACACATTACAGACCAGGTCTACCTCGAGCAGCTGTTATGATCTCCTCATTGGCATATCATAATGGTCAGGCCCAATGTTATTCTCCCAACCTGGGTCTAAGAGGGTAAATCCTCTTTGGTAGTTGTTGCTCCGGTGTTAGACAGTGATAATGTCCCAAATGTCATCTCTGTTCAGGGCTTCACATAGAAATCGGTCCCTCCCTGCTGGAGGTCTGCCCTTTATCCAGTTCCTCTCTTTCTCTTTGATTTCTAACAGCAGGCAACATACATTAAGAATGGAGCCAAATGTGTCACTTGGTTTCCCTAGAATGGCCTGGATGTCTTTACTCCATGTCTTCTATATTTGTGATCCGCAAAGTCAGGCTCAGATGGTTCAAATGTCCTCAGTTTGTTTTGATTTGTTTTTTCTTCCTCAGCTCCTTCCAAACCGAAAACGATGACGACGAGGTGGCGAACAAAACGTGGGTGTTGACTCCTAAAGTGTACGAGAGTGACGTCACCCACATCCTAAACAGCCTACTGGACGGCTACGACAACAAACTGCGGCCAGACATAGGCGGTAGGTGTCATCCCAACTCTCACCCATTGGCCTTCTGCTGCTCACACACACCAAGCCGTCGATCTCGTCACGACATCGTCGCGATCTACGTCGACATGCGAAACAGGCTCACCACCGAACACCGTCATTTCAAACAGGCTGTTCAGACTGGAATACTGAAATGAAGCTTGCCTCATAGATGTGTAGGGCCAACATAAACTGCATCTTGCCATTGTTGTAGCCGGGCAGCAACAGTAGTACTGTGGGAACAGCAATGAAACCTTGACTAGACTGGTAATCCATCATGGGTCTATTTGCCCTGTCCGTCAGAGTGCTGCTGTGAGCCAAGTATACAGCTAGCAGAGCAGCTTTTTCCCTCCACATTGACTGGCAGCTGGGCTGGGCACCCACGGTCATGATGACAGTAGGAGCCGGGAAAGCTGGTAGATCTACCACCAGCTGTAGATCTGCAGAGGAGAAGAGGATCAAGTTGCCTTATCGATATTGGTCTCAGATCAGATTGGTCTTGGAATGGTTCAGGTGCAGTTCTTTGGGGGGTGGAACTCAGTGTGTCTCTCTTTACCTTAGCACTTAGCAGCTGCCTTCTTCTGACCACTGTTCTGTCTTCTGTTGCACTCTTGCCGTCTTCCCAGTGGTTGCCAAGTCACAAAGATACTGAAAGTCTACATTTATCTGGGTGTAGCAGCTAACTAGTAGTCGTTGTAACTGGGACGTTTTCCTCCAAGTACTGAAAGTAGGTTCTAGCACAGATATTTCGACACATTTCATTTGAAGTCGGTTGTGCAGCTCATTCAACTTTAATGCAGCTGCAGTCTAGAGTAAGTGAGGGGGCACACACAAGGGAAAGACATTGCCTTTCTTTGATTTATGGAAACTCAAAAACCAAGGCTGCGTATTTGTTCTGTTGTCATGTAGGTAAAAGGGAGTGTTGTGCTTCTTTGCAAGTGTGGATAAGATGCAGTATAGAAAGTGAAATGCGATGAGGGAATCAATTAATATTCTGTCAGATTTTATTTCATGGTTTACAAGTCATTGCATCTTTGATGAGTGTCTTCATCATAGTAATAGTTTTTGTTTTATGCAACTGTATTATGAAACACTCCCCCCCCCCCCCAAAATTGTGGACAGTTTCTGTGGAAAGGTTTTATTAATGTATTTTGTTTGATAAAAAATGCTTTTACCATCTGGCATTATAGAAAAGGCCTCGCTCTAAGTAGTTATTTTTGGAATGCCTTGTTTGAATTTAAAAATAGTGAATTTGGTGTCCTGATGTGTTGTGATTTGGTAACTTGTCACACATTTTGATGTTTTATTTCATGTATTATCTTTTAGTCTAAGCTTTAGGATACATTATTCATGGACTAATATAGTTTATGCATTTAATGCCGTGTCATGGGATCCTCTCTAGGAAAAAAAGGGCTTTAATTGACAGAGAGTTTTGTGATGACAGATCAAGCATAAGCCAGTTGGACTGTTGTGTATCTCTTTGCGATGACATGCAAAGAGGATGTAAACCCATTCACCCTTGACATCCTGCATAGACAGAGACCGGATCGTCTCTGTGAGGTCCCAACCTGTCTTTAGGCACACTGTAACACATACAGCACACAGCCCAGAACCACACCGAACTCTGGACTTTGACACTGAACTCGCATGACTGAAAGGACGTGACAGAGTGTGGCGTCGTCCTTCTGACACCAAGCTGTCTACCTTTTAGGCTATATTTCTCCTGACATCCACCCCCATCATCACAGGGCTGCTCAAGAGGACTGGCCTAGTGTGGGACATGAATAGATGGCTAGACTACGTTTCCCAGGAGCCCTTTTGCTCCATGCTCAAGCATCTTCAGTCTGAGGGGATTTCTTTATTATTATTTTCTTTATTACCTGACTGGTATCAAGTTTTCTTGCTCTCAGAAAGACCTCTGGCTACACCACATGACTAATTAGCAAAAGGCTATTCGAAAACAACCAAAGTCCGGAAATGCATTTGACTCCAACTTTAATTGGATTAGTGAACGTGACTCACAGTAATAGGCATTATGTGATGAACGAATATGCCAATAAATGAGTTTGAATGTCATGGTTCACGTTTAATTACAGTTCAATTAAAAGTTCATTTGGTTATACCCCACCAAACGTGTCATGACACTGTTATGTTTTTTATCTTTATTCTCCAGTCAAACCGACAGTGATCCACACAGACATGTTTGTGAACAGCATTGGGCCTGTAAATGCCATCAACATGGTAAGTATCATACAGTCCATCACAATCCTTATTTCATTTTTCCAGTTGCAACAAGTTGAAACAAATGAACTTTTCCTTTGTTATCATCAGTCACCCGACTGTCAGAATATTTTCTTCCAGACATTTAAAGTCTAATGGTGTGAAACAATACTACCCAGAGTGGATGATCAGCTTCATTACAAATGACATGTGCATTATTGATAAATGACTTGGTGCAATGCATGACATAATCACATTAGCTCTCCCAAAGACTAGATTGTTGAGTAAATCGAACAATTTTCAAAAATAATCAAATCCTTAGTGTCCTTAAAGGCTAAATCATGCTTTTTTTGCTGTATTCCCATGGCTACTGTTGTTGGACAAGCCTCCAAATTGTACTGTGATGCAATCGAGGACTATACAGACTGAATAAGCCATTCGAAGATGGTTGTTTCTATTTGTAGACAGAGTACAGGAGTTAAGCTGTACAGGCTGTAAAAATAGGACAGGATGGGTAGAGTGAGATTAGTGGACTGGATTGCTTAGAGAGCCTGCAGCCACTGTGCCCCATTGTACTACTGCTAAAATACCTGCTGAGGTTCCAATGCCATGGTAATTCAGTCCAACAATCTGCATCTCCATCATGGGAGGACACCAGAGCACAGAGAGAGTCAAAGTATCAACTCTGTGTCTGTCATCGCGGGGGGAAGAGACAGTCAGTATTTTGATCTGCTTGGGAATAATTACCTTGGGCTTCCATGGCAACCAGCACTGATCTGTATTTACGTGTGTGTGCGTGTGTATGCGTGCGTGCGTGCATGCGTGTTTGTTTGTGTGAATGTGTAGGGGTTTATTGATTGCTTTCATTCAAATGTAATCAGTGCCGTGGATACAGTACAGTTTTTTTTCAGATAAATCACAGTAGGTGTCTGTTGTGTCGTTCAGTCAATACAATCACGTATTAGATTTGAGCATTTATTCATAACCATGACATGGCAAATAGGTTTGACTTTGGCGGAGTGGATGATCGAAGAGAACCGCTTCATGCCTCCTTGAATGCGCAAATACATACATGACATATGAAGTAGGGAGCAATAGAGATATAATCCCCCTGATGGATAGAACATACAGACAGCATGGGGGAGAAGGGGATGGTGGAGGGCGGCAGCAGCACCGATCATACAACAACCGGGGTGAGTGTGCGCGTATCCTCACGGCCTTTCAATGCCGTCTTATCGGACGTGGCCCAATGGGCTTGTGCTGCTCACACAGGTGTGGTAATGAGCGGATGACGCGCGCTGCCCGATTGCCCTCCCTGAACTAGCGTCGCTCATGAAGGGTGCACAAGAGGATTATGGGAATGGACTAGTGATATGGGGGACACAAGTACACACCGTTGTGAATAGTGATCTATTCTATTCTAATATTCATATTCTAACTTTCATGATCATGGTATCATACTTTTGCTTTAAGATCTTAGACATGGACAGCTCTCTTACTATACTGTTGTTAAAGTTATGCTAAAAGATGCACTGTCAAACAGTACATAATACATGTCAGTCACTCCCCTCCGGCAGAAGGCTGCGGTCCATCAGGACCAATACCTCACGCCACAAAAACAGTTTCTTCCCTTCCGCTGTTGGCCTCTTCAACAAGGCCAAGGGACCACACTGACTCTAATGACTTCTTGCTTAAAACACACTGCTTTTTGCACTGCATTACAAAATGGTATCTTGTACATTTGTATTTTTTGTAATATTTGTATTTTTGTATTTTTATATTGTAATTTACGGCAACTTATATTTTATTTTATTGTATATTTAATCATATTCTAATCCCACTTAGTACTGCTAGTTTATGTACCCTTAGTATAGATAGTGCACATATTTAAATTTTAGGTATATGTTTATTGTATGCACCTTCCTGCCAAAGCAAATTCCTTGTCTGTGCAAACTTTCATGGCGAATAAATCCCATTCTGATTCTGATTCTGATTCTGAAATATTCATAGTAAAGTGTTTCTGAAGGTACTGCAGTGATATGAGTATTTTGCCATTCATGTCAGTAAAGGTAAAATAAGGTAAGCTTCATTTATAAGCTTTCTGTGAAAAGAACAGAGAGAGAAAGAGAGATTAAAGAGGGACATGAGTTGAATTGGACATTTGATTTGGTAAGGCTCCCTGAGAGGAAAAGGCATGGGTGCTAATTTGTTTGGCTGCCCAAGGGAAACACGTGCCCGTTGAATTGGCATAAATGTGCTGGATGGCAGTGTTGTTGTTTTATCTCACTTATGACTCTTAGGTACGGATTTGGGCTTCATTGTAGGGCTAAGCTTTGTCTAAAAGTTAATGCCTCAGTGCCCTCTCACACACAAATCCCCAGGTTTCTCTCTTCCCTTGCTTCACAATCAACCTCAGGCTCTCGTGGCTCCGGAAAGCAGAACGAAATAAAGAAAGTCAAGCTCAAATCACAAAACACCTCTCTTCTTCTGCTGTCCTGTCTTTCTTTCGATGTCTCTCTTCCCGTTTTTGTTTGTTCTGTCTGTTATTTCTCCCTCTTCGCCATCTGTCTCTCCATTCTTTTTCGAACTCCCCCATACTTCAACGCAGCCTCGCTTTGGATCGCAGTGGTCCCTCTCTCCTCCCAGTCCTCTCCTGCGTAGGCCTTCCTTCCCCTGGGTATTCCTCATCCTGTCTGTCGGATCAGGAGTAGTGGATAGTGGGCTTTTGTTAAGAGTGAGGATGAGGCCCCTCCGTGCGAGGTTAAGAGGTCAGATAATGCTTCTGCTAAACACCATTTTCAGGTTGAGGGCCTCAATATTGTCTAGTTCCACTGGGCTATTTCATGGATACAAAGGATTCACAGCATGGGAGACATCCATTTTGCTTTGAGGAAGTGCCTTGCCAACATACCCAGCATTTTGTTTCAGCATAGCAATAAAACTGCACTCAGAACGAAGAGTTTCCATAAAACCACCAGAGTGATTTATATTCATGGCTCTGAAGCACAACCTTTTCAGTTTCAACGGTCTCAGGGCACTAAGATTTGATGAAGGCTACTCTGTGTTAGTGTTTCGCGTTGTTACATTTCCATGCATGTCGGAAGCGACTGGCGAGATTAGCATAGCACATGGACGTCCCCTGCCTGAGTTCGAACGTATGCTTTCCAGACATGGAAAGCCTTTACTGCTCTGTCAGAACAGTGGTGCTTTGGTGACATGGCTTCAGATCTGGGCCCACCTTTCTACTAAATCACGTGATCAAACGTTGATCAGGTTGTCAACACAAAGCCTCTTCTCTCTTTCTGCAGGAGTACACCATTGACATCTTCTTTGCGCAGACCTGGTATGACCGGAGGTTGAAGTTCAACAGCACCATGAAGGTGCTGCGCCTCAACAGCAACATGGTGGGAAAGATCTGGATCCCAGACACGTTCTTCCGCAATTCCAAGAAAGCAGACGCCCACTGGATCACCACACCCAACCGCATGCTGCGCATCTGGAACGACGGACGGATATTGTACACACTGAGGTGAGACCAGCGAGGAAAGGGAGTCAGGTGGCTGAGTGGTTAGAGAATCGGGCTAGCAATCAGAAGGTCGCCAGTTCGATTCCCGGCCGTGTCAAAATGACGTGGTGTCCTTGGGCAAGGTATTTCACCCTACTTGCCTCGGGGGGAATGTCTCTGTACTTACTGTAAGTCGCTCTGGATAAGAGCGTCTGCTAAATGACTAAATGTAAAGGGACAGTCATTGAATGGCTCGGTTGAACAGGTATTGAACAAGGACGTTCAATGGTGATAAGATACATATCGACCGATAATGTAAATGTGTCCTGACCTCACTTAGGAAATACAGCTGGGTCTAGCTTGTTAATTTGCCTTTCTTTTCCCCTCTTGGTTAGGAGTTTTAGTCAGGCAGGATGACGTGGTGGTCTCTACCACAGCGGGACATCCAGGATGAGCCCTAGTTAGCTCTCACTCGTCTCATCTAATGAGAGGTTGAACTCTGCTGGACTCAATCAAACAGTGATTGATGTTCTCCCAGAATGCTGCTACACTTCATTAATTCAATGTGAAACTCCAACCAAACCCTGGGCTAATTGCGGCACTGCGATGCTAAGTGGAACGATACATGACAATAGGAAGAGCATAGATGGGTAATGTTAATGTACTCCGTTTGCCGTTAATTAAGGATGTTTAATGACTTTGACTTGAAATCCAGTGAACGGTTAAGATAAGACCACTGAAAACGAAGCCACACGGGTTTTGATCCACGGTGACGAGCACAGTAGATGTAAACGGGTTTTCTTTCTGCAGGTTGACTATTGATGCAGAGTGCCAGCTTAAACTGAACAACTTTCCAATGGATGAGCACTCCTGTCCCCTGGAGTTTTCAAGCTGTAAGTCTAGCCATATGCTCTCCCTACCCCACTATCTCCATCATTCTGTCTGTCACACTCTCACACAACCGCACGCTTTCACACCTACACACGCTCACACGCCCGCACACACACACACAGGCGCCGATTTCGCTCTTTGCTCCGCCGTCACTGCTTCCATCGAGAACAAGCACCTCATGGCGATGAAGACATCATGCAAAGCATACACGCTTTCCCCTCTGCTTCTCCTCCAGTCCTAATTTCAACAGGCAAAACGACAGTTAGAATAATATAATGGTTCTTTTTTTCTCAAGCGACCCACAGAACAGACCACAGCCGGAGAAATCAATAGGCCAATAGGCTATTATGCTAATGAGCGGTACCAGAGAGCTCACAGATGTATCATGGGATATTCTCCAGAGAAAAGTTCCTAAATAGCTCCCGAGAAACAATAAAAGAAAGAAAGAGGTTATAATGGTCTAAAACAGAAGGGACCAAAAAAATAAACACATTTAATATTGATGAAAGCCACAGATTCTTCCAGCGCTCGGAAACCAGTTGATGTGCTTGAGCTTCCCTAAGTAGGAACAGATGACGTGGCGGATTTCTCAGCACATGCAGAGCATTTCTGAGCCATTATTTTGCAATGGTTGCAAAATCTACATATGCAATGTCCACCCATTGAATCTCTTTGTCTGATAACAGTCAGATTCACAAAATCTGACATTTAATCCATTGCGAGTATGAGTGTGAGAAAACAAGCCAAAGGCCAAATAAATGTATCTCGTCAGTAAAGAAAAATGACAATATTTGAACATCCTTACTGAGGATTTTCTACGTAACTGGAATCCGCAACTGGTTCTGTGACACTTAACACTTCTAATTAAAAAACTGAGCTCACATGCCCTAGATCTGATAGCAGCACAAAACTAGCAGATGCTAGGTCTGAAATCAATTTGAAATGCAAGACTACAAACATTTCTTTCTGACATGGAAAATCTGAATCAACTCTGTTTCCTGATATTATAACCACCATAAGAAACAGCTGGCCTTAATGTGTACAGTATATAAAGAAAAGAACCTTCCACCCAATGTGCTTCAGGCAGTTTCGATTTGCCAAATGTCCCAATTGTATTCAATTAAAAATAATATTCAAGTTACAGTAGACAGTGCTGAGGAAAGTTCAAGCACATCAGACACTCCACTTAACACCCATGCACGGCTGAGCTCTTCTCTGGACACAAATCAAGAGAGACTGGACTCAGTGTTGTTCATTATTACCATTATATCAAGCTTCCAATCCCCCTTCATATTCCAGTCCACTTAAACTTCCCTTGCCCTAATCCATTGCCATTTGACTGATAATGAAGTGCAAAATATTACACCACCTGTAGGACACTTTATTATCGTATGGCTTCAAAACGGAAGGGTATTTGTGGCAGAACAGCAAATATGCTTTGCAGATAGTCATCATTCGGACACTGGATGCATAGTGGATTAAAGCCGACAAATGAGAACAGCGTATAGATGCTTCACGACATTCCCAGCAGATTTAGTGTGAGCCAAACGGTTGACAGAAAGAACCCTCTCTCCTAGTTCGGACTCGTCCTCTGTCCCCTTCTCAGTCTGATCTCCACCTGTGACCCTCTCCCTCTGCAGACGGCTATCCCAAGGAGGAGATCATCTACAAGTGGAAGAGGAGCTCTGTGGAGGTCGGGGACATCCGCTCCTGGAGGCTCTACCAGTTCTCCTTCGTCGGCCTGAGGAACACATCTGAGGTTGTGAGGACCGTGTCAGGTAGGCTTGCTCCGCTCGTCAAAAAGGCTTTTTGGATGCACCACCTCCTCCAGCAGTTAACTGCATATTAGATTAGTCCGCTGTGGTTTTATCCCAAGTATAATGTGTATTGTAATACCACATTATATTGATATATAAAAATGCAATTATGTGTCATTGTAGTCTCTTTTGGAGGACAGAAAACACACCCCGGTGATTTTTTATAATTGTGGCAAATCGATTTCAGAAACACAATACAAATGCATGCAAGTACTATATGGTGTCTACAGTACCATTGAGTAAAGAAAGGAAGGGAACTGAGCTCCTTAGGAAACTGCTTAGCTTGTTTAACACTGTTGAACATTAAACATCAACTGTGTTTTGAGTAGTGCAAATGTGTGGTGGCATGAAAACGCCACGTGAAAAGCAATATATGGTTTGTGAGTAAGTGCGCAGTCTGGGATCTCTTGTTGGGTTTGTCGGTAGGTTTTGGCCAAAATAAGATACAGTTCCATCTTATATGTTGGCTTTGCCAGGTGTGTGGTTAAAATCTTCAAACAAAACAAAATGAATCCTTGAAAATAAGAAGGTTGTGTCATATATCTTACTTCATGGTTTTTAAAATACATGAAACATTTAGTATGCTAGTACTGTATTTGAATTGACAGCGTCAGTGGATAAGTGCTTATTAGAGAAAACACTCAACTTTACCATCATCATTAATATGGCAATGTTCTCTTTGGCTCCTGAAAAGATAAGAACATTTAATACAATTTATAGAGATATCCGATTCATTTTTATTACCCAGTTAAACAGATATTGATCGAAGAGAAAGGATTTTGGATAAATCCCAGCCACTTAGCAGATTCATCCAGTGTAAAGAAACATAGGTAATTCTAGGAGACATGCTGTAGTGGGTCAATTAGTGTATTACCGGTAATTATTTAACAAAAAAAATATTTTAACGCAACACTATATTGCAAAGAAAGCATTATTCACATTGCAATGTAAAAATTCCCCCATAAATATCTATTCAAATTTTTTTTTTCTTATTTCTTTTTTTCCCTTGATATAATGTCTCATTGCTGTAGCTTACTGTAATAAATAGATTTTATGTAACACCACTCCATGCATTTTGATGTCATAAGACTTAAACATAGATCTTATATACAGTACATCTTCAAAGCAGAACAGATTTAAGCCAGTATTTTTTTATTTTTCTCCACATCAGAGTAGAGCTATTTCATGGTATCATTTGAACGCACTAAGCTGGCCTGAAATCTTTGAGGTGGAGGTTCTTCAAAGCTGGCATTCTAACCCTGTGTCATGTCACTAAAGGCATACAGTCATACAAAAAGAGTCTTTGATTTGCCATTTTGTGGTTTTCTTGCTCGAGTTCAAATACTGACAGCATGACACTGTTTATTTTGGTAGCCAGTTAACAAACTAGAGCTGGATCGCTCTTGCACGCACCACTGCTCCAACATCTGTTTGGTTATTACTGCTTACACACTAGCCTCAGATCCCAATGGTTAGCACAGATTTGAAGTTAGTGGAGCCCAACCGGGGTTAGATTGAACAACATGACACACAGAACAGCAATAACCCTCCACAGAAAGATAGGAAACGGAACTGGACTACAGTGTGGTGTCACAGAAACAAGAAAAACAAAGCAAGTGACGCTTCACTTTTGTCATTGGACTGCTACAAATTGGCATTGTACGTGGTGGTGTATTACGTGCGGAAAAACTCGTATCGATGGTAAAACTTCTGAGGAATCTGACTTGGAATGGTTAGCCTGCATACTGTACTTAGTGGGTCCTGACATATTATATTTAAATGTACTCTGCATTACACCGATTCACTTTGTGATTTCTTCTAAATTGGACTGAATTGGGCCGATGAATAGTGACTGAAAGAAGAAAAAAAATGGAGTGAAAGAATAATGCTGCGCCATCTGTTCTGTCGCTGTAATGCCGCTTTTCACAGAGAGCGCACGTCTGCTTGTATTGGATGTTCCTCCTCTGGCAACGTGAACAAGATTAGTTCCTCACTATGTCACTTCACATCAGGGTCCTCAGAGAGCTTCTGCCAGAGCCTACCTGAACAGGCCTCGTGTCTCTCTGAGAGTCCTGGTCCAGCCCTGACTCCCTGCTGATCACATCCAAGCAGCCTGACAAGGACAAGCCGGGGGAAAGGAAACAAAGAAAAGGGGGAAAAGGGGGGAGGGAAACAGGCGAGTCAGTCACACACAGGTCAGGAGACGTTGGTCCTTTGTCCTTGGGTCACACGAATGCAAGTTAACCCCTTTGTGACGGGGTTAAGCTGGACGTACAGTACGGAGCCGAGCGCTGTGCTGCCATCTGGGTGCTCGGAGATCGCGGAGAGAGAGAGAGAATGAAAGAAAGGATAAGAGAGAGAGAGAGAATGAGAGAGAGGATAAGAGAGAGAGAGAAAGAGAAAGAGAGAGAGAGAGACAGAGAGAGAGAGAGAGAGAGAGAGAGAGAGAGAGAGAGAGAGAGAGAGAGAGAGAGAGAGAGAGAGAGAGAGAGAGAAGGAGATGAAAAAGTGAAGTACGGTAGCGGAAGAACAGAATACACTTTGGATCCTGGTCATATACAGACAAGAGGTTCATTTTTGAAGGACCTCCCCAATTTCATGACCCTCCATCTGAGCACATCAGCGTAATTAATGATTCAATAAAGAATAATCTAGAGGAGCACAGACTATCCTCTCAACCGTAAGAGGAATCGTTCGCATTTGCCACATTCGTATTTGCCAGACTCCCCATCCCCTCGCTTTAAGATGAATCACAGCTCGCGCTCGAGAATATGGAAGTGTGTGTGTGTGTGTGTTTGCGCCTGGGTCTTTGCCAGTGTAGGCATGCGTATGCGTGTTTGTGTATATGCGTGTCTTGGTTTTTGTAGTGAGGGGTTATTCTTAGAGTGACCTTCTAGATGCTGTGGCGTACAGCCCTGTTGTCTGTGTGCTGTGGTCTGTGTGATTCGGTCCGAGTCGAGAAAGCCCCGGGACACATCAGCGTCCCTCTCCCTATTATGGAGCTTCTCGGTTTACAGACGACTCGTCGACAGAGGGAATCTGCCGGCATTGTGGAGGGAAAGGCACCGGGCCCGGCCAGCGAGTGAGCGAGCGTCGCATGCATTCGGTGACGTCCCCGCGAGCACATGCTCGCCTCTGTCTTCTGGAACCCCTCAGAGCTGGGTGCGAAGGCCCCAAGATCCGAGACCACCACCACAGCTACTCTGAGACGATCCATTCCCCTCCCCCATAAACGCTCCATTGAGCACACAGCTCTTTAATCTCCTGACCGTTCCTTAGGAGTGAGACTACCAACAAATGGGATGATGAATGACGTGGGCCAGGGATTCGTGGATGTTGCGGTTGTTGACTTATCTTTGCAAGGGTCGCTTGGCCATGTTTTTCCATGGATAGATGAAAGGCTTTGGCCCCCCTCGACGTGTGTCTCTTGGCGCTGTGATACTAACGAGGGTGTTTGTCCTGGAGAAACCACTTAGGGGGGCAATATTGTGACCGTGTTGCTGGAAGGAATGGGAGATTTCCCCTGCAGCACTGTGATAAGGGCCAGCGAGCAGGTTTGATAGAAGTAATCAAAAGCACATTAAGGGAAGCACCGTGAGACAGACCCACAGGGTGACCGAGGAGAGGGGCCGGCTCAAAGTCTTTCTGTCAACCTGTCATAAAAGCATTACAGGCTTGACAAAGAACTGTTGGGTGAAAGAACCGAGTGATTCTGTTCACGACAATGAAACAATATCACAAAACATATAAAACACGATACACCTATGACATACACATATCTAATGTTGAAGTACCCACAAGACTGGCCTTGTGGGATAAAAATGTGGACAAGTCTATTTACTGTATAAAAAACTGTGATTCAGAAGGTATGACATTGCACTGCTGTCAGTAATCACCCTCCATTTGTCAGTCAAGTGAGCTTCTTGAAGTCTTCAGTGAACAGGGTTACGGTGCCCCAATTAGCCCTGATGCAAGTATACTCCTGTAATAACAGAGTCCCTTCTCTGGTCCCCTCCTCCTTCTCCTCCGGGCCGACGGTAAAGATGGTCAGGAGTGGGAGGGAAAACTCTGAGTCAGCCAGAATCCCCACAGCTCCCTCTCTCCCCCGCTCCACCCTTCCACATCCTTCCTCTGACAGACTAATAAGGCCGTAATTAACACCTGGACACTGACAAAACTGATAAGTGCTATAAAAAAAAAGAAGAAAAAAAAAGAAGATATTGCTTTGGGAAAATGGGCTCTTGTTTTCCTCTCCGCTGACTACCACCTGCATATTAGGAGCTCTCCTCGTGTGTGAAAGGGAGGGAGGAAGGAAGGAAGAGAAATACAGACACCAAGAAAGGATGAATGAAAACGAACAAAAGATGTAAGGAAAAGAAGAGGAAGGGCGACGAATAGAAGAAAAAAAGGGGTTGTGTCCCCGCCCTTATGGCTTTGAATCCCCACCTAGGTTTGAGTAGAGAGTATGCGAGTCTATTTTCAGAGAAAGGCAACATCGCTGACTCTCCTATGATTCTCCGAGTCATCCTAACGACTACAGCTGCAGAAGCCCTGCCACAGGATCGTGTCAGAGGCGTAAACTAGGACACATGAATACATTGAGCGCAAGATGGAAATAAGCCCATTTATACATAGACATGAGCGTGACAGTGGTTCGTTTCTGGCGTGGCTACTGCAAGGTTTGGGTGCTGCGAGGCTAGGCTACTTTATCGAACAGGCCTTGCATGTCATCACTGAACGTTTGGGACAATCCCCAGCGATAATAGTGTGAGAATGTGGCATATTAACACATCCTTCTTGTCGGTTTATCAGTCTACCTGCCTGTCTGTTTACAGCATCTATCTAGCTGTTGAAGCGTGTGGTATTCCGACACGATTGCAGAGTGTAGTTGAACAGGCCGGCTCTCTTCTGTTCCACGCTAACTCTAGAGAACACGAAAATGTCTTCACTGTTGAAGCTGCAGGTATACGGTTTGCCTACGCTAATTAGATCTTGTCGTTTTTGAATTGCAGATTATTTTCATATTTTTTTCCCCAGCCACATCCAAGATTAGACTGTGTTCATCAGTGCTCTGATTGCTCTGAAAATATGAGTCTTTCCTAAACCACTTCAAAAAGATAAGGGAAGATACCAAAATAAGGTGTATTAAACATGGACTGGACATGCAATCGGTGTTGACGAGCCCAGTAATAGGTTAGAGTGAACAGGACACCCTGATTGCCCCCATGATTGTCACTGTTGCCAAAGATGTCCTTAAAATGGGAATGCCAGCTCTGTCCGGAACCGTTACTCGAAATCTACCATTAGACTGAGTCACAAATGACCCCTGACAGGTCGGAGCAGAGCCGGTCTGTCAGCCTGTCAGCACATCCACCCTGACCATTGGATGGCCAGCATGTGCCTCCACATTCTAGCCCGCATGTCTCCATCACACCAATTTACGGAGCCTGAGATGGCGTTTTTCTTCTGCCAGAGGTGCTGTGGAGCTTTCCTCTTGGTCAGCAGCCTAAACCACCATTACCATATTTCCTTTAACAAACTCAGCCCTTGGCAATATGCAGCAACATTCCTGGGAATGATGTTTCAGCAGTTCCCGCACCACCCTATAAACCCTCCTTTTTTCATTTAAAAATGGAAAAATGGAAAGACATATTTACTCCTGTAATCTTGTTTTGGTGGGTTGGAATGAGCACGGGTCTGTTTCATGTGTGTAATTCGGTTCGGCATTCTCTGAGGCCTCAATGGTGTGCTCTGATGAATGATCTTCCCCCACCAAGTTATTATTGCATTCCAGAACTCTATGGAGAGAGAGACGAGATTACATCTGTGAGGTGTTTACTAAATTGCCTGCACCCGGAAAATGTGGAATACTAATAAAAATACTGGAAATAATATCTCAACATAAACAATGGCTTCAATTTTCTGTTTTAGTTTGCACGGCATATTTCCCATTCCACCCCGTACTGAATTTGCCATGCAATGGCAAGTCACTCTCATATGTTGTCTTATTGTAGAAACATCAAAGCTAGACACACCTGCTCAACATGAAAACAAATTAGAAAAATCACCGGAAAAAATACTTGGGAAACAGGCTTCATTAACAACCCAACTGCATTCAAGCTTAGCTTAAGCCTGAGCTAGAGAGCCCATATTTGACCACCTTTCATATTCTCTCTCACGTCGGAGAGCTTTGTACTTTCTGTCAAAGATAAATAGATATATAAATATATCACAAGAAATGGTAACCCACCCCCCAAGCGCTCCCCCAGTAGAGAAGCAAGTCATGAGCTCATTCCCATGGTGGAAAGATAAAAGGAGCCCAGGCGTGTTCACACCTACGCCATTTGTTCCATTATCTGTCTGGGCTGACAGATGAGAACTCCTGGCAGAGCACAGCAGAGCTAGGCAGCTTTGAGGCCTACGTATGCTGGGCTCTCATTAGGAGGAACCAAGCACCAGGCATCAGGCACAGGACCCTTTGATGTCCTCCAGCCTGGAGAGAGATGCGCGGGGAGCCAGTCTGCCGCTGCTGGAGCTAGCAGGCTGCTCTCACTCCCGCATCCGTCGAGGGAGCGTGAAGTGGCGGGGTTCTGAAGGTCGTTTCGGTTGCGGTGCATTGTTGTGAAATGCATTTGCAAATTCACTCAGGACGAATGAGAACAACGTGGTGTTAAGGTGGCTCTGTGCTTCTCAATGGCATCACATCTATTCTGTGTATTAGTCCTTGAGAATAATGTGGAATTGACACCTGATAAATTGACATATTTTAGACTTTGCTTTTGCGCCAACCTGCGTCTATCTACTGAACTACTGAAGTTTGGAATGATATGGAATTAAGGGTTATGCTGTGAACACGTTTATTATTATTATTATTTATGAGGACTAATACCTTGTTGTGGTCAGCAGGCAACAGGCTAGCCAAACAACAAGAAAAAAGTTAAGCTCAGTCTACTGCTGTACTGCAATTCGTTATGAAAGCTGAAACAGCTCATTACTCCAGGAGGTGAAATAAGGGGGTCCGCGTTTGTATGTGTTGGGGACGTCTCTATCTAGAGAGCAATGTTCCCTGTAATGACTCTCACAGACAAACTGACAGAGCCATGCAGCGTAGGTGTCTTGCAGCCTATACGAGGCCCTATGGCAACAACCCATCATTATTAATAGAACGAGGTAATGGTATGTAGCAATTGCCATGCTGACCATGCTGAAATAAGTGTATTAACTGGCTGTTTCTCAGCTGCCTCTGGGCAAGTTTCAGGTCTCGGCTAATGTAATGTTAATAAAAACAAATATTCAACCACAGACCCCTGAGAAGCGAACTTAATGTGTCTCCTACACCTATTACTGAGCAGGCCTGCCGCGTCAGCGGAACAGAGCAGACACAGGAACGTTGTTCACTGTCGCTCGGAGTTCGTTATTTCAGGATGCTCTTAGTGGTGAGGCGATCAGATAATCAGTGTGAGATCCCTCTCTCAGACCTGCTATCTCGACAACAACCCGACTGTGTGCAGACACGCACGCATGCACGCCAATGGTGGACAATTTGGGATTGTTGCAAGGTAAACAACCAGGTTGCCAAAATAGCTTAGTACTTCATGAACACACCCCAGCTGTTCCGCTCTCAGCTAAACTGTTCTTCACATTGGCAGAATGGAGAAGGTACACACAAGCTGTGTACCTTCCAGGCTACCAGTCTCAAACAGTGATGGACGGGGGATTCAACGCAGCTACTCTTGACATGGTGTGAAACAGCGCTTTGGCTGTACGGTCGCTGCATGCTAGTGTGCAACACTGTAAACCGACACAGGCCCACAGGAACGAATCAGGCAGGCAGGGAGAGAGAGAGACCTCTCTCTGTCAGGCTGGCCAGAAATATCGGTTCTATAGGAAAGAGGTTGTGCTCTTGTTTTACTAGTAGTGGTCTGGATGTTGTACAAGGAGACTCCAATGTGTTTGAACAGAGGTAGACCCCCAGGGGAACCTGGACGTGTCAGGTCTTGGCCAGAGGATCATCCACCTCCTAACACTTGCCATCTGGCTGGGTCAGCAGGGCGAGGAGCTGTTTGGGGGGATTGTTGACAGGACGGAGTTGATAGAGGTGTTTGATTGATGAGGAGGGTCGAGTCAGTCTTCCTTGTCCACCGTGAAATTAGGGAGCAATTACTGCTCCCGACGCATGTGTGTCTGGCGGCAGATGACGTTGTTTGGGTGTTAATACGCAACGCTCGTTTCAAATGCATGTTTGCCCTAGTGTTTTGCGTCTTTTCCGCAATCCTCCTTTTATCCACGCGTCCTACATTTTTCCGACTCTTTCTAATCGTTCCATATGCTCGCCTTTCCAAATGCACATTTGTCCTGACAGTTTGCCTCTCTTCGGGAATCGATGCTTCAGCCGCACTGCATCGTTAACCGTGGCTAATGTTTCCCTGCGCTTGTCTTCCCTCTGGCAGGAGACTACGTGGTGCTGACGGTGTTCTTTGACCTGAGCAGGAGGATGGGCTACTTCACCATCCAGACCTACATCCCCTGCACCCTCATTGTTGTCCTCTCCTGGGTCTCCTTCTGGATCAACAAGGACGCCGTGCCCGCTAGGACTTCCTTAGGTGAGGAGACATCCCTTTATAATACCTCAGTGACTGTGGCGGTTGAGACGGTAAGTCATGGTAAATATGTATGAGGCTCTGCAGCTGTTTCGACGCGCCGCATGTCTGTGGCTTTTAAGTAAAGGGTTTGCCTTGAGCAAACACATGATGGGTATGTTTTTGCAGAAATACACACAAACAGAGAACAAATAATGATGGGTACTATTATTATCTGTTTTATATTTAATCAGTGGGGGTTCTGCCAAGGCATTCATTTCCCTAATCCCATCCAACCTAGCCAAAACCCTAACATACGTTGCAGGATCACAGTGGTGTTCATTAGCAATCTTGCCCCTAATTAATCCCTCTCTCATCACTACAGTACATAAGACCTGTGGTGAATCAGGCCAGCCTCTCTCCTCTCAGAGACTGCAGATGCTTCAGAATATAGTCTGTCTTCATTATATGAGGCCATCCCGGCACATATGTATGTTATGCATGTCTTAATGAGTGTTAAATTAAATATCACAGCAAGAAAGATGCCAGCTTGGCAATTTTTTTGCAGGTGCCAGCTTTTCTTAAGGTAAAAGCAAGTGGTTAAGACAATTTGAATGGAGTTTGTTGGCATTTTAACCCCTGCTTGGTTTCTAAAGTGGAAGATGGCCGGAGAGAATTTTCTCATCCAATCACAACGTAGTTCCTTAGTCAGCTTCTTGAAAGCCTGGGATGATCTCAGTCTTGACCTTACAAGCACTGCTGAATGTAAAGCAACCGTGTTGTAACATATCCAAAGTTAATCTTATCACATTTATCTATGTACTGCGCCAAAATGTCGTCATGACATTATAAATGTGACTGAACATGGTCGCACTCATTGTGATCTGCAACAAACTGCACACATGTTCAAATATTTTACTTTCCTCATGGAAGATAGCAGAAAGGTAGACATTGCTGGGGATTAATGGCTGTGACATAATTCTTAATCCTTCAGCGCCATCCAGTAAAATATCACAATCACTCCCCAACCACCCCCTGTTGGGAATGCTGCAACATTAATCTGGGGCCAGGAAGATGAGTCTCATGTCAAGTGAAAAAAAATACAAAATTACAAACAAATTATTATGTGATTAGCTCCCTCGAGATCTATTTCAAGAACCCCCATGTTGATAAGATGTGTTGGTTTTATATCTATTCGCTGGCTGCAGTCAGCACTGTCGGTGTACGTTTCCACAAACGTTTTCATGGCCCTGTGCCTCCCCCTTATCCTCTGCAATGGTGACAAAGAGCACAGCAGATGGTTGATGGGTAGACTATTGACAAGACTGGATAAGGGCGAGCGCACAACAGTTGGCCGATGTTCCTCGCGGGGAAACCGTACGTCACATTGCGTCAAGTGTTGGCAATTAACCCGACTCTGTATTTCATAAGCCTCTGGTTTGTGTAATCCAGCACTTTAACACTCTCTGTGCCTTCATGGAAATAAATCCGTTATTGTGACTGAGGTGGCCTGTTTCCTTGTCATCCTTCTATGAGGTGAGAAATTGTGCCCTTCATGGATTATACATATGTTGTACACCATAGGGAGCGTCCTTCCAAGTTTCCCCCAAGTTTTCTCCCGGTCAGAATACATTTGGTATTGAAAAGCGGCGAGCGCGCGATGGTGGCTCTCATCTAAATGTAAAACTATTCCACCATTTGTGTACTGTACTGTTTTTAATTCCATTCTTATTCAGGTCAGCCGGTCTGAAAATCCTCTTGGTGAATAATCACAGGAAAGAATATTTTTAGGTAGAGGGGAACTGTTGGGGGTTGTCGTTGGCTCCCTCCCACATCTGTGGGAAACTAGGAGTAGTTAGGCAGGTACTGAACAGAGCGGTATGTGCATACAGTACAGAATAACAAAGGACATTCATTGCCCTTTCCATTACATTCTCCCGCACACCAACGCTGTTCAAAGTCCTACGCTACATCAAGTCCCTTGAATTCGAAACGAGAACGTGTTCACCGCATCTGGTGTCACCTTTGCCCCCACCTCGTGTGACTTTGGGGACCATCTGTTTCCTCTGTGTCACTGACAGGCATCACCACGGTGCTGACCATGACCACCCTCAGTACCATTGCCAGGAAGTCCCTGCCGAAGGTGTCCTACGTAACCGCCATGGATCTCTTTGTCTCCGTGTGTTTCATCTTCGTCTTCGCCGCCCTGATAGAGTACGGCACGCTGCATTACTTTGTGAGCAACAGGAAGCCCAGCAAAAACAAGGACAAGAAGAAGAAAAACCCGGTGAGTGACTTTTCTAGAACCTTCCAGGCCTAGACTAGAAACCGCTAGTCTGCCTTTAACTACGTTTACTGTCTGGAAAAGCACACAAGCTGTGACACTTAGGGAAAATAATGATGGTGCCTAAATAGAGAACATTCTGATATCCCAATGTCACATTTTGACAGATATGCACTAAAGAAGAATTCCTATGTTTGGTCTGCCGAGCGCAGTATTTTCCTCCGAAGCATTCTGACCCAATTTTAGAGAAGCAACTTTCAACAGCCTTAACATCTGTCTTCGACCGCAGAGATACATTACATCAATATCTCTCCCATGGAAGTCCCACCATGTGTGTTGACCCAAGCTCCACCTTTTACTGATTGTATTGCACGATGGTAAGCCAGCGTAATGCAGGCTGTCAGACAGCTTGGTGAGGTGGTATTTTCTCTGAAGCAGATACAACAGTATTCTTGAGGCGACCATGCAGATGCAGTAGGCCCGAGGCTGTCCTTAATCCACACCACATCTGTTACGGCTGGTGTTTAGACCCTTTTACATGGACCTGGGAATGTCTTGTGTGCTCAACAGTCCACTCACCATAATAGCTTTTAGCTTGTGATGTTCAAAGGCAATGGTAGGTTTCCCTACAAGCAAAGATCTAGGATTATCTTAACTAACTGAAGTTCATTAGGAAATTGAACTTGAATCAATAAAACTGACTTCTCATCCCCAAACTTAACTAAATAAAAACATTCTGACCCAATTACTCCTACTAGTATTACAAGTACCTACTACTATTCACTAAGATGGGAATTGTACTAGTCCATAACTTTAGATTTGCTTTGTGATGTAAATGAAAGAAGGATTACTGAATAACTGTGGGACTCTAATGCTTAGTTTACATCTCTAAGGGAACGTTCTTGATGAGGTTGATTTACATGGTCTGCCAAAGATGCAGATGCCTTGACGCAGGTCCTTTTGATCTAGATTAATAGTTCAGAAAGTATTCTCCTTTAATTTCTTTTAGGTTTGTCCAGTACAAAATGTCCACCATAGCAAACAGTAGCGCCCTATTTTAATGTGATGGAGTTCAGAGATTTATATTATGCATGAACACAACTGTTTATTTATGATCTTTCTGGTAAATGTATGCATACTGGAACTTATAAAGCATTCCATTTGGACTAATTGCTTCATAAACAACATCATGAAAAGAAAGACGTAATTTAATAAATCCTAAACAGGTCTTGCAAAAAACTATCTACAAAAAAATATATGTTGTCAAAAATGTATCTTTCTATATCTTTTCCCTGTTTCTTAACAGTATGTGTGTCTGGTCCAACAGTATGTATTTAAATTGTATTCTCTTTTTACTGCCACAAATGACCTAAAGTTGCCGACATGATGTACTATGAAAATGTTTTCATAACACATTAGCAAAGAGTCCCTTTGTCTTGCATTAGTACAGTATTATAATTGGCCAACAACAACATGTCTAGGATAAAAATAACCTTTCAGTAATTTATTTCAAGTTTGTATCATGTATGTTGTGCATAGCGCGTAGACTACAGTCTGATAAATATGCTGTTGAATGTGATGTAGCCCCACCATGCATATTCCTCCTGTGTGCCTGTGTGTCAAAGTATGATATTCTCTCGCCACTTTCAGTTCAGCAGTACTGCTGTTGTTTTGACATTCTCTTTGTGTGTTTGTTTCTTTTACATGTGCTCCTTTTTTTGTTTATTCTCTTTCAATTCCATGTCCTGTTTGGACAAAAGCTCCTCCGGCTCTTTTCCTCAAAGGTATATTGCCTGTGTCTGCGTTTCAACTGTTGACTGCATGTGTCTGTTGCATTTTTCCTCTCCGGCCTAGCGTACATCACTGCTAACTGCCTGTTCTGGATTGCCCCTTTTCTCAAACAAAACTTTTAGCTCAGAATCTCTTCACACTATCAGAAAACCAGGGGCTGCGTAGTGTGGAGGCAGCTAGACGGACTTGTGTGTAGCGATAGCAATTTCTGCTCTCTCAGATAAACATCCAACACATGTCCAGAGCAAAGGAACAGACCAGCCCACAGTATATATATATATTTTCTCCTCCATTTTATTTTGCCTTTATCTGTCTCACTGCTGCTGTTGTAAACCCAGTAATATAGTGGTGGCTTTTTCTCTCCGTCACTGTAACCTCTACCTGTGTGTTTGTGGGGCTTTTCAACCTGACACGTCCTGTAGTCAGCAGAGCCTTAACAGACTGAAATAGACAACCCCTTTTAAACTTTGTGTTTAAGTCTAATTAACGTCTTAATGACTACTCTCAGCAGATTTAGCTGGGGTAATCTTTACCCTCGATCCAACAGGGTAGAAAGGAGTTATATTACTGCTGTAGTTAGGAGAATGTTGCACTTCCAAACACCTCCTGCATCCATGTGGAATGCCAAATTTGGCAAGAATGAGTTTCGACTGGACTATCTACTTTTAGGTTAGTGACACACATCTGCCATTTATGGAAACACTGCTATGACGATCTAAATGGAAAGCTTAGTGCAGTTTTGATGAGGTCATCAGGATCCACCATGGGATCCTCTGTGTTTCCAAACGTTGAGAGGTTGTCTACTTTCACCCGGTTAAAGCTGCGTTGCCACTGTGTTGTCATGCCAACCCCCCTGGCCGGCTGTGCAGCAGGATCTGTGTGTGCTCCTTCTGCTTGAGCTGCCACGCGCTTCCACTGCAATCTGAGAACAGAGTCACATGGCCTGCTTTGCTAATCCCCCTCGCTGCTGTCAATCATTCGGACTATAAAGTGAAAGCCAACCAATCCGTCTTTTACATGTGGTTATGTATCGTTTTTAAAGGGATGACAAGCACCCTTGTGTACTAGTGCTGGGCAAAATTGTGCTGCCGGGAATGAATTAGTGTTCAATCAGCGTTTACAGCTTGTTAAGGAACACATGCTCTGAGCAATCATTCCTTATGGTCAGGATGAATCTGTGTGTGATATTATTGAGATAAACACTACAGTTATCTTGTATTTTATCCTCTAACAACAGTGGCGTTTAGTTCGTGTAGTGTACTGTATTATGAGCCTTACGTTTTTTTTTAAATGTTTCTGTTGAAATCTGCAAGGTCAGCCAAACTTACACACCCAAAAGTTAGCAGAGGGAGAATTAATCTTTCAAAGAGCCGGAATTCCAATTTGTGCAAAGGTTACATGGCCTTCTGAGATAAAAGCCCATGAAAACGCTCAATTTGAATACTAATTGTCTCTCCTTTGACTGACATAGCAAATGACATGCTGCTGTCACTGTCCTATTTCAAAAAGTTGCTTTAAATTTAAGACCGTGCCCTCCAGTGGTGTGCTGGTTAGGAAGGGAAATTTATAATAACAAGAAGAGTAGAAATAAGGAACATAAGCCTTTCAAAGAATGTCTCATCCTAAAGCATGCAATAGGTGCGTCATAAACCATAATGGCATCTCAAATTATGTCATAAATGTGTGTAATTCACATAAAAGAGATTATGTTCATCTAGGGGCGGTCGGGATACTCCTAGTGCGTTCCTGTGACGCAAAGCAGCAGAGTTGAAAATGGGTTGCCCAGCACTAGCATCATTGAAATGCTAAAGAAATCACAAGAAGCTACTAACTCCTAATGCTGCTCCGAAACTGGAGTGACCACTGTAATGTGCATCAAGAATGTGGTGTGTATATAAAGCTCAGATATCAGATATGAGAATGGATGGACTTCACAGTCATTCCGACAGTCTGGAGCACATTAGTTATGTCAAAGTTACACCGACTCACACGGATACCTAGCCTAAACAGTCACTTGACAGGGTGAGACAGAGTTGAGTCATCCTAACATATGTCGCTCAAATCTCCTTCATTCATCATGTTCAACCGTGTGGTCAGAGAATTTGAATAGGCTACATACCATTCTCATGCCTGATACCTCAGTCTGATGATGTACTAATATGGAGAGAGAAATCAGACCAGTGTCTGTTATAAGCTGCATGAATTCAAATAACAGGGTTGCGTTATTTGTTTGGGGTATTCTTTCTTCCTGACATGTCATTGGCAAGCTAAGGTGCAAATTACCATTTCCTGCTGACTAACCAAAATGAAAAAAACAAAATGCCCCAAAGCAAGAGTAGGTCCCCTGGGGTGGGGAAAGTCCCCAGTCGTAGGCTGCGATGGATCACTGTTCTCTCTGTCCAAAGCAGACCCCGACGGTGGACATCCGTCCTCGCTCGGCCACGGCCATCCAGATGAACAACGCCACGCACATGCAGGAGGGCGACGAGGAGTACGGCTACGAATGCCTGGACGGCAAGGACTGCACCAGCTTCTTCTGCTGTTTCGAGGACTGCCGTTCCGGGGCATGGCGACACGGGCGGTTGCACATCCGCGTGGCCAAGATAGACTCGTACGCACGCATCTTCTTCCCCACCGCGTTCGGTCTCTTCAACCTGGTATACTGGGTCTCCTATCTCTATCTTTAGGTCCAGGGGTGTAGCCAGCCTTAGAACATACCATACATACACTTTGCTCCAGCAAGACAGTTCATGAGAAAGGGGGGGGGCCCACTGAGTTTTTGTCCGTTCTTTCTTTGATTTTTGATATCATCGTTTAGTTACTATGTTTTCTCTGAATCATCTGTTCCTGGGGATGAAGCAAAAGTTGTAGCAAAACCAACCAAGGCATGATGGGGTCTGGAGTTTGATAGTGTAAAACATAATTCTGCTTGGGGTAAGCAAGACTCTGAGTTCAGTTTTTCTGCATGACTGTAGTTCCCAGATTCCTTATGCATTGTCATGGTTTCTTCAATTCACCAAGATATTATAATTTGTCCACTTCGAACCTTCATTGCTTAGGTTTTGTTTTTGTATTACATTTTTTGCATGGAAAGTGACTTCATTCCTAAAGCTCTGAAAACAGGTGTTTTCTGAGGATGCGTGTGCTGATTGGATGAGAAATGGTCACTTCCGGATTTTTCTTTATCTTTTGTTCCCATATTTGACAGTACTAGTTATTGCTCTCAATTCTAATTTATGGCTGTATTATGTTAACCCATTACAAACCAGGATAGAACATGACAAAAAATCGAATGCACTTTAACAGATATATTTTAAACAGTAAATATGATTTTTGACGTTTACTCATTAAGTTTGCTTCAACTATATGATTAGCACACTTAAAAATAATTATATTTCACGTGTGGTCAGAGAGATGGAAAGTTTGGTTTATGTTTAATGGTCAACTGTACAAACGTTGTATATATTTTACTATTATGTAGTGGTTTATATTTATTGCATGCACCATTCAGGCCAAAAATTGACCAATGTGTTAAGGTCTTCTACCGTTGGCTATGGATACAAAATGAGCACTGTTGGTCATGACTCCAGATTAAATTGTAAATTTTTTAGGGAAAGTAGAAAATGAGATGATCCAAATGCTCTCAGCTTTTGTCTTATAAAGTTGAGCATTATCTCTACATATGTATGTGAGATGATAGTTCCCACACTTTTACATAGTTTCATTTTAATGAATATTATGATCTAATAGACTGCACTGAGAACATCAGATTTTTTTTAAACCATCTTGCTATATTGGCAACCATCTCCACAAGGCACAACAGATGTTCAGATTTTTAGTACTGATGGCATGGGGAAAATACCAACATTGTTTTTTGTTTGTTTGTAACAGCTATCCGTCCCCCTGTTTAATTTGATCAAAGGGATTTTTTTTATCAAATAGATTAGTAAAACATAATTGCTTGTTTCTCTCACCTAACCTATTTGCCCCCAGTAGAAGAGGACACACAGTCCAGTCGTTATATCGATGCCTATATAATTTAGGCTTTCGTGGATGTCAAATGTAACCCAGGATCAATTAGACCGTCATGGTCATCCTTACATCATCAAAAAACGGCAACCTTTTCACACACTTCCTTTCTCCCGCGTTAGTAATCCATCTACAACAGGAATATTGATGCACTCGGCCTCGTCAGTGAGATGAAAGCATCTGCTTGTAACCAGACCAGATGCACAAGCCTTACTTCTTAGAGAATCACTGTGGAAACGGAAGTGATCTGATCAGGAAAGGGGTCCAGGCTCCAAGTTTAAGAATCTTGCTTTGCATTTGATATGCATCATTGCAATATAGTTATATCTTCAACAATTTGAATGTCAACGTAAAGTACAGTGCAGACCAAACTACAGCCTCCTACTCAAAACGTAATTAAGGAGATGTAAAACATGCACCAAGACTATATTATGTACATATATCACAAATGAAAAGCAGCAGGTATACATTTCATGATAGTTTAAGACACATAATGGTCAATAATTATAATTTCACATTTCATGTGGGATATTGTTTGTTTTTCTAATAAGTATTTCCCTGGTTAGGAGGATCCTAAGAACAAGAGATGGAGAATGTCTTGTGTGAGCAAACTGATAAACACTTTTGTTCAACGTGTAGTGAGTATGTTTATCTTGTTAATCTTGTGTTTACTATGTTGTGGTCTACATACAGTAGTATCTTATGGCCTATTCAACTCGTTGATTGAATGAATGGCTACAAAAGTAGGTAGCAGAAAGTACCTGCAAAGCCTTTAGTGACACATTACTTTCAGAGATCCTACTGTGATGTTAAGCTAGCTGTACCTGAGACACTGAACAGATCGGCTCATCTGAGTGAATTTGCCATCCTCAATGCATCTGGTGTTTCTTATAGGGTTGAAAGAGTGAGGCCAGCAACCTGAAATGTGCCAGGCCATGGTCAGTGTTGACAGTGAGTCATATTCAGGTCTCTTAGCTCTGTGAGCTGCAGTACCTTAGCTAAAGCTCATTTCCTATGTTGTATTCAGTTGTACTCTTAATTGTATTCTATTTATGGCTTATGTCGAAAAGCTGTCGCTCGGTACCTAGTCTTGTCTTAAGTGTGTATGTATTTATATTACATGTATTTTGTATTCATTTAGGTATTTATTTATTTGTTAATTTATTCTTTTCTAGAACCTTGGGAAATACATGGGTCGATAGTTTATTGGTTTGCATTACTGTATAGTAGTGTAGGAGAATGTACGGTGTGGAAAATAACTTTAAGTGCCAAACTTAACACACGTTTGAATACAGCATATCCTTTTGGAGACAAGTTAGGTGTTCTTTATGTATTTCTATTTAATTTATTGTTTGGGTGGTGATGGAAGTTAATAGAGGAAAGGTACTTTGTGAGCATACAGTCTCCAACTATTCAAGCACTCATCACACAGATAAATCATCTGAATATATATGTAACATGCAGATAAATATCAAAGCACAGGTTCACTACCTTAACCAGTGAAGAATGAATAGGCATATCCATAGGCATATCTAAGTATCATTATGTGTTTTGTCGAGCACAGTATGGTGATTAAACTAAATTTTAACTTGGTTTATAAAGCCCCAACAACAACCAGTCATCCAAGCTAGAACGCCCATTCAGTATTATTGATTGTGTTGGATTTACATCAGATTTACATTATTAATGTCTCTTTACCTGGTTTTCATGAAGATGCAAACATTGTATATTCCCTAGAATTGAAACATACATGTCATGTCACACGACACACATGTCACACACACGTCATACGTGATGGCCTACTGATAGAACCTAGAGCTCACAGAGAGTTCTGGAACGTTAGGATGGTGTTGGTAATCCCAATGTCTTGGTTTGATTTTTATTAATTTTACTTGGTCCCTGCTTTTGCCCATAGCTGCATCTTGTGCACTTCATCCAGTTTTAGATTTCATTATTTTACTTGGAGGGAAATACAAAATAAGTACTATGTGAAGAGCACATGTAAATAATTTCTATTGTTATATATTTTGTCAGGCTGGAGAAAAAAGACAATATATCACACCGTCATTGCAGTACTGGGTAACAGGCATCCAAAAGAAAAATACATCCAATCTGAACTCCATTATAATGTTAATTGTTTGCCATCTATGTATATTTCTTGAGTATTGTACAAAAGGGACACTGTTAGGGTCTGCATAATATACTATATGTACTGAAAAAATATCCTTTTCATGAGGGAATTGCACACAGCTGTGGAATTTTACAATAAAATGATTGCATTCATCAGTGTGTGTGGTTTTTATTCCTTAAGGGATGTACATAGGTCAAGATAAGGCATTAGGCAGTTTTACATCCAAATACGACACAGAGTTTCAACTAGCTTGAGATGGGTTTGGATTTGAAACCAACTCTGAATTGGAGGTGCTCCAAGTCTACCAGAACTTTAACAAACAACAGATGACACAGCATATTGTGAGTCATGTGAGGTCGCTCTTTGTGGTGTGGTTGATTGGTCAGTGATGAGGACAGGGTAGTTTGATGTGTTCCAAGAAACAGGGCTGTCTGACATGAACCCCTGCCCTGGCACCTGGCCCTCCGCTGGGTGAAGTCACAGCTGCTTGGAGATGGCACTCAATCCCCCTGGTTATTACACAATGAATGAGCCATCAAAGTAGCCTTTCATCTGTTCTGCTCGAGGACCCTGGAGCCACGGTATCAGGACCCCTTATAAATAATGCATCCCCTACTGTTTATGCTGTAACTGCACTCCTCAAATACTATCATAGAAATCACTCCAGTCGGAATCGTGTCATGTGCATCCAATACAAGGTGAGTGAGTTGGGAGTAGGAGAACTCTCTTTGAATACAAGTAATACCTGAGCCAACTGTCCATTAGGAATTTGGTCCCAACCCAAAAATATAGGTGGCCTAGCATACTGTATGACAGAGAATCTCTTTTTATTGTATTGTTTTTCATATCGTATACAATATCTAAGGAGAGCACAACTAAATCCCTGGCCAGTATTAGAGTTATCATAATACTTACTAATTGTACTCTATACTAGTATAGAGTGCAATTCAAATCATGAACCTTTATAAGGTAGATAAACTATCTCATGATGCAATGTTCGAAAACCTATTGGTTTTGATGATTGAATTTTCCTGTACTTCAGGAGTACTGACTGAATTTTGAAGTGTTTGACCAGCAAGGGACATAACCTGTCACACTTAACAAACCTGTGTGTGTGTGTGTGTGCATGTGTAGGCTATGTGTGTGTGTTTTTTGCTTACAGTGGTTAACCCAAAATGATTTAGCTGTAGCAAGAGGGTCTGCAATAAACTGTCCTCACTCACACAATAACACCATCACATACAGCTTGGATTTGAGCTAGAAAAAGAAAGGTATGAAACAAAGCAGAAAGATGACTGCTACACACACTCACTCACTCACACACACACACACACAAGCCCTCACGACATGCACACTCAATCCATGAACACACACACATTTGGTCATTTCATCATTTGAATCAGTGCTCGACTTTAGCTTTAGTGTACTACTTCAGTTTTCCTGTATTACTTTAGTGAATCTCTCCACTGCATTCATGTTCCACATCCACACCACCCCCACCCATCACACACACATCAACCAAACCTCATAATAAACTTTAATTTCCAAGCCTTCAAAAGGCCAGCGTGAACAAATAGCGGGATTGAAGAGAGGCAAGGACAATTTAGGAGAGATTTGAGCTTTGACTTGAGTAATTAGCCAGGACTAAAAGCCTCTAGAGATCACTGACATTAAAAGCTATTAATTTGGCATCAGGCTTTTCTCTTACTCCTTACTTAGTCTCCTTCATTCGGATAAGCTTTAATTTCTCTTGGCCGATTAACGATCCAGTTGATAAATGGCAAAATTACACATCCATACATCAAACGTTTCCTACGTGGTGATGATGGATGGGTATTCTCGCACAGTTAACTTGCTGTGATGCATCACTGTTAAAGTTAGTCAGTCTGTACCGCACGGAGGAGTTTTCTTCCGGCGACAAAGTTTAGATCAGACCTCTGCTTCTCTGAGGAATCCACCCTACCTTTACATCGCGAACCGTGGAGCACTCGCCGCATGCCCCTTCGGTTTCTTCGCCTGAATTCGCATTTTTTTGTCAGCAAACAAATTGAGGAGTTCAAAGAGAAACCCTGTGGTGCTCTCCAGTTTAAAAGGCTTTCATTTTTCAGATACTAATTGAACCTCTGGCGACTTTCAGGTTTAGGAAAAACAAAATGTGTTGATGTTGGAGATAAGGCCGGTGCACCAGCTCATCTTGCAGTCAATACGCTACGATGACTTCGGTGGGAGATCTTATCTAACACGCATTATGGATGCAATGTGTGTGTGTGTGTGTGTGTGTTGGAGCATGTTTGTGGTGGGGGGATGGGCACCTGGGATGTGTCATACAGTGTCAGAGCCGTCAACATCTGTAGTGCTTTTAACATTGATGTATTTTTAGTCTGACCCAAATCCACACAGTAGAATTCTCTTCTAATGGTCCAGCCTTCATGTTATACCTCTCCAGCAAGATACGGTTCTCAGCCTTCAACATAACACCCCATGGGCCTGCAACGGTTCAATAAATCTTGTATGTTCCTTTGGGTGTTTCGGTGAATTCACTTTCTCACTTTTATCTGACCTTGTGAATACTGTCTTATTTCAGAACGGGTTCTTGTTAACATGTCTTTCACCACTCATTTTAAAATCATTTTACTGTACTTTATCCATATTGATCCTCGTCCAGGGAGAGTGGTCCCGCTTCAGAACGATCGGCTAGGTTTTACACTCAAGCTTGTGTTAAAGACAAAGTGTCGAGATGCAAGCAGATGCAGACGACATTTTACGTGTTAATGGCCCTTAAAGCAGCTTTAAAGAAATGCTGCATACGCTCTGCTCTGATTTAAATACCACATGACTGCCTCTGCTTCTGACCTAGATTATCCCCCTCTTCTTCTCTGGTAGCAGAAGGAAAGTGAAGTCCTGCTTAATCTGTATCCAGTGCTCACACCAGTCCGGTAGTTTCCCTGGCAACATCAATACATGATCTGCTACAGCGGATGCAGGAACAATCTCGTTGGTATTGATGGCATGAACTCAAGTCTTATTTCTCAACGTTTGTACAAAGGGTGACAGCCAAAACGATCTCTCCCTCCCCCCATGGCAGAATCATTTTCCTGATCTCGAGTTAGTCACCTTGAGCCGGAAGAGATACATCTGGGCTATTACATGGCTAGCACTAGGCTGTGAGAAATGTGCACGCCTCGATTGAGCTGGCTGTCAGCGTGATCTACTTCTGTTGATCTGCCTGCCTTTCAAACGTTTGGTGCGTTGTTTTTGGGAAAAGGGACATTCGTCATTTGAACAGGAACAGCTGATGAGGAATTTGTCCTCATCAGACTGAATGCATGGAGAGCTCAACCAAAGCCCTGCCTACCAAGCATCAGGTGTAGCTTGTTATGGAGAGACACAGGGGAGAGCCTGGGAGGCGGGCAGGCAGGCAGGCAGACTTTCCACCTCGTTTGGTTTGCAGTTGGGATGCCACACGTGAACATTTGGATAATTACATAAGTCAAGGTCGGGCTCGGAGAATTGTTGCAATGTTGACTTGTGATGACATATTGGCGTGTTCAATTGCTCGTCCATCGGCTATGCTGATGATCAAAGTCTTTCTCAACACTGTGGGATCTAAAGTAACAATAACACCCCAAAACACAGCACAAACAGTTGACAGAATGGGTTCCGTGTCTTCAGGTGCGGGACAGTGTCTTTTCAATGTGTGAAACCATATGGGACATGGGTTGCGCTATTTATTATTAGATGCCAAAACCGTAAGTAAGGCACATTATCACAAGGGTAGTTTCAGAGGTTATGGTTTAACTTTGAAAGTGTGATGGTGCCAGAACTTCCTCGGGGCGGATAATCTGATCTTGTCGTCGCCCCTGACGTGAAGTGGCTGTGATGCATTTGATCTGTCGGGTGATTAGTATGCAACCCCCACAGGGATGGCCCCGGGTATGCAAATGATCTCATCTTTAATCTCTCAGACAGACTGTTGTGTGTTCCTAAAGCATGACTAAACCGATGAAATTTTAAAAAGTCAAGTTTGAGGTCAAGCAGAGTCGGTGAGAGTGTAGTGAGAAAAATCCAACCTGTACATCTTCCCTGGTGCTACACAGTCAGACATGGGCCCCAGCCTGTACATCTTCCCTGGTGCTACACAGTCAGGCATGGGCCCCAGCCTGTACATCTTCCCTGGTGCTACACAGTCAGGCATGGGCCCCAGCCTGTACATCTTCCCTGGTGCTACACAGTCAGGCATGGGCCCCAGCCTGTACATCTTCCCTGGTACTACACAGTCAGGCATGGGCCTCAGCCTGTACATCTTCCCTGGTGCTACACACTCAGGCATGGGCGTCAGCCTGTACATCTTCCCTGGTACTACACAGTCAGGCATGGGCCTCAGCCTGTACATCTTCCCTGGTGCTACACACTCAGGCATGGGCGTCAGCCTGTACATCTTCCCTGGTACTACACAGTCAGGCATGGGCCTCAGCCTGTACATCTTCCCTGGTGCTACACAGTCAGGCATGGGCCCCAGCCTGTACATCTTCCCTGGTGCTACACAGTCAGGCATGGGCCCCAGCCTGTACATCTTCCCTGGTGCTACACACTCAGGCATGGGCGTCAGCCTGTACATCTTCCCTGGTACTACACAGTCAGGCATGGGCCTCAGCCTGTACATCTTCCCTGGTGCTACACACTCAGGCATGGGCGTCAGCCTGTACATCTTCCCTGGTACTACACAGTCAGGCATGGGCCTCAGCCTGTACATCTTCCCTGGTGCTACACACTCAGGCATGGGCGTCAGCCTGTACATCTTCCCTGGTGCTACACAGTCAGGCATGGGCGTCAGCCTGTACATCTTCCCTGGTGCTACACAGTCAGGCATGGGCCTCAGCCTGTACATCTTCCCTGGTGCTATACACTCAGTTATGGGTCTCAGCCTGTACATCTTCCCTGGTGCTACACACTCAGGCATGGGCCTCAGCCTGTACATCTTCCCTGGTGCTATACAGTCAGACATGGGCCTCAGCCTGTACATCTTCCCTGGTGCTATACAGTCAGACATGGGCCTCAGCCTGTACATCTTCCCTGGTGCTACACACTCAGGCATGGGCCTCAGCCTGTACATCTTCCCTGGTGCTACACAGTCAGGCATGGGCCTCAGCCTGTACATCTTCCCTGGTGCTACACACTCAGGAATGGGTCTCTCTCTGGTCTTTTCCTGTCTGCGTGGGACAACTCGTGTTCCTGTTATTTATTACTCATGAAATCAGAATCTCACAACCAGGGTCTGGTCCCTGATATCATTTTACGCTTGGCTTAGGACGACTGTTAAAGATAATCACGAGGTTTGATAAGGTAAGCCGACACAAATACCGACCCATTCACAGGTTGGGCTTCCAGAGGAACCGCAGCAACGAGCTTTGGCAAGATTGATGAAGCGTGAGGCCAGGAGTGACAGAGTACTTTATACCTTCAAGCAAGGCAGACATGACATGGCCACGCACCATGGAGGGAAATCAAATCGACAGCGTGTGACATCAGGCAATACCGTGGCGTACTCATAGCCATGCACTGGGAATCCTAAACCTTCTTAAGGTTCTTGACGTGGTGTTGCCCAGTGTCATTATAAGCAGATCAATACAATAGGAAAGTCCCTCATAGTGAGTATACTGTATGCTAAGCAGCTACGGTAAATGATCTAAAGCACTGTGTAGGAAGCAAAGCAAACACAGGTCGAACAACAGATATACTTGCTAGCTATTCTTGGCCAATAGAATAGTATGGAACAATATATATGATGTTGTGTACACCATGATGGCCTCTAGAGTATAAACTTCATTTATGTTTTATAAACCTGTGAACAGAAATAGACAGCACAGATTATGAATAGCCTTCTTATAAAATGTCACAGTTGGAGTCAAACTTCTGAATGTCACGAGGTGTATAGAAGTTGTCATTTTGAAATTGAACACCGTGAAATTGCATCTCTCGCTCTTTTCTTGGAATGTCAAAACATTCGTAAATGCGAGCGTGTAAATGTTTGTTTTATTCATTGAGGTAAATAAGATGAAAAGGTTGTGATACTGTACTTTGATGGTGTTGGATTGGTTGAGGTTGAAAAGCGTTGTCACTGGGTTGTCCTCACTCCCATCAACTGTCACTCTCTTCTATCTTTGATCCTTCACTAACTCATAATGTGTAGGGTGAGGAGACTGTGAAATTCAAATCAACTAGTGTGCCCCTAAGTTTTTACATTTTTGCCAAGCTATTTGTCCAGGACAAAATGAGGCAAGTACTATGTATAATACTATTACTATATTATATGCTCAGACTGGGCCTCCCTGCTTAGGTTGCTGCCCCTGTGACCCGACCCCGGAAAAGCGGCAGATGATGGATGGATGGATATTATATGCTACTATATTTAATTTGAAGTGATACAGTGATGATCACATGAAAGCAATTATTATTTCAAATATTGACTTTTGTTTTAGATAAAACATACCAGACATGGGTCAGTGTCACAGGATAAGTAATTCACCCAAGGACATTTCATCTGAGTTGATGACAGAACTCTTCCATGCGGGTGACTCATAATTCAAGAAACCAGAAGAAGTTCCACATATTCGTTTATTGTGCAATTTAATAAAGTACTATTTCACTGCACTTACTATACAGTACTGCACAGGAGTACACTATACAGTCATCTATTATACTTTACTCTTCTCTATTCCATAACTTCTCTCATTTACATCCTGCACACACAAACAACACACACACAACTACACACATACCCACACTCTGTCCTACCTCACCCCACCTCAGGCTAGTGACCACCCCAATCTGTCAGTCAGAGTGGCCGGGTCCAAACCCTGGTTGTGGAACTCCTAGCTGACCGATAGGCTGCTCACACCCCAGTCCTGTAAGATGTCGGGCCACAGTACCTCCGAACAGAGGGGTCTGGACCTGGCATGGCTCCAAAGTGTACCGACATAACGCTCAGAGTTTCCTGCGACTGTCCTCCAGGGAGTTGCACCGTTGTTCAAATGTGCCGGTTGTCCACAGTACTGGCCGCTGCCCTGGCTGCTAACCTGCACTGCTTGAAGGCCCCCATAGGCCTTGTCACTCAAGCGTCAAGTCTGTTTGGTTGTGCTGGGCTGAAACTCTCCCCTGGGGATAGGACCCATGGTTGGGTGCTTGCGTGTCTCCTCCACTGCCCGTCCACAACCCTCACCCCCACCACCACCACACACCCACACATGCATGCACACACACACACACACACACGCACACAGTCACACATATATACACACCATGGGCCCCCTGAGTCATCCAGCTGACAGCTGAGTCACTTCTGTAGGGTCTAAATGGTCTCTGAGGAAGGGAGGGGTCTTTGTGTGTGTGGGTGCGTGTGTGTGTGTGTGACACCAATATTCCTGCACCCAATAAAACCTTTCTTTGGTACTTTACATCTATTTTCATCTCATTTACTCCATGAAAGCCTACAATTCCTACAGTATTAGCAATGATCCACAGTAGCTCCAGTGGGTTGTGTTCCTGAACCTCTGCGTTTCCCTGGAGAATGAAAGTGACTAAGTGTTTCTTTCAGCAGTGGGGGTAGGATGGGACTGCTGGCTGGCACTTACGCAAGGCCGTTCTTCCAGATGTCTCCCCCTTCTCTGTCTTTGTCAGGGCAAATACCAGACTGGCTCAGTCCTGGAAGACAAACAAACGATCTGTGAGTGTTACTTAAGATTGGATGTCGCTGTTTTGTTTTCCTAGGTAATGATTGGCTTGCTTTCTTAAATGTGTGTGTACCGTATGGTGCATACTGCATGTGTGCGTGAGGGAGGGAGTGTCTGTATGTATGTGTGTGTGTGTGTTTATGTGCCTGTGACCTGAGCTTTTTGTCATGAGGGAAGCTAAGCAGGTCATGAGTTGTGTCTCCCAAGTGACATGACGCAAAACCATTGTCTAACAGTAAACAGAGATGAGCGATGGGGATGTTAATTTGCCATCAACATTAGATATCATTGTCAAGCTCAATCATAGGAACACACCATCATTGGAATGACGTTAAGGGATGTCGAAAGAGAAATGTATTCCATCGACCAAAGGTCATAGGTGTCAAGACACATGTATTCTGTCCACGTCACTTTTGATCAAATAATATCCCACTCGATGATGTGAGGTTTATATTTATTGAATCAACCTTCATTGTGTTGACATTGATTCTCCTTTTTGATTTGATTTCCTTTGATTCTGCACTTGATGATCCAAGCTGAAAAGACAGCGACCTTCGAAGTCTCCTTACAAAAAATATGTGAGCATTACACCATAACTCAACTAAAGTTGCATCATTTTTTCACTTGATAACTTTACACTGAATGTCAAACCATGTTTGAAGTGTACGTTTTAAACATCAACCCCCACCCCCCCAAAAAAAAATGAACCACTGCCAGTTTCATAATATAGAAAACAGAGACTAATTTAAAACGGTTGTCTGTGAGACGTCGTAATTCAGTTACTTGCATCAGATCACTGCCCTTTTTCCTGTTTATGGTCCCTGTGAAATGGTATGGATTGACTGGAGCACATAAACAAAACCAAGCGGTGGAAGCTCTGTATCCTGACCTATCTGCACAGCTGTCTCATTCATACTGCATCTCTGTCTGATTTGGACCAATGATTGCTTACAGCTGCTTGACACTCAGGGATGTCTGCACGCCTGTATGGTTTAATGCAGATGTACTCAGCCACCCGACAGTGGACGGGAGTCTGAGAGGAAGTAATCGTAATTCAACATGATACAGCTTGATGTATAAATGTTTGATGCCACCTTTACCCCTCCAGACATAAACCTTTAGATCTGCTTTTATGGGCTCCCCACTCACAAAGGCCAAGACAAGGAAACTTTCACCCAAGCAATGAAATAAAGGTACAAAACCCGTTTTTTTTTACTTCTTCTGAGACATAAACCACAGCGGAAGAAGAGAGTGTTGAAACTTTTAGCGAGCCAGCTGTTCATGCACGGTTTAGTCACTCACAACTCAACAGCAACACCCTTTTGCAACTCAAATTTGCATTGCAAAGCACAACTGACACACTACATATTTTAGTCAAAAGATTGTAAGCTGGATGTTTTTGTATTCCAATGTACAAACAAGGCTTTCTGCACAGTAGTTCAAAGGTGAACCTTCCTTTTGAAAGGTCCGTATACAACTCCCTTTGTACCACCTGCAAATGCAGGTATAAACGTAAAGGTAATTAACCTTTGGCAGCGCACCACAATATCAGGTCCAATATGACCTACTTTGTTTACTAGTTTGTGTGTCTACTCGCTTTATCTTCTTGTTCGACATCATGAGGTAAGGGCAGTGAGATCTATATACTGTGTTTGTGATCTTATTTGGGAGCGGTGAAAGAACCTTGGCCATGACACCACTATGATGGAAAGCTTACTGGAGCGTTAAGGTGCTTCTTTTTCTGTCTGTCTCTCCCCCTCTTTCACTCTCTCACCCCCTCTCTTGGCCTCTGCTTCTCTCTCTATCTTTCTCACTCTCTCGCTCTCTCTTTCTTGCTCCCTCCCCCTCTCTCTTTCTCTCTCTCCTTGTGTTCCTCTCTTTCTTTCTCCATCTCATTTCGCTCTCTTTAACGCTCTCTCTCTCTCTTTCCTCTACTTCCGTTGTTTTCTTCTTCCCATGGGCATGTGCTGCTGCTTTCTCATGCCTTTCCCCTGGCCCTCGGGTGTGGGTCTGATTGACACCGAAGAGTGAAGAGCACATTTTAATCTTCTCAGCATTGTCCTCCACCTTTGTCTGGCCCACTTAACCTCTCTCTGTGAGTCTAAAAGGAATGGATATTTTTTTTTCTCTCCTTTTTTTTGTTGAGTATGTTAACGGTTCTTTCAGTCTGCAAGGTTGTATCTCTGAAGCTGTCCTTTCGGTCTCCCGTAACAAAACAGGATCAGCTCAAAGCCTACTAGATGTATTCTCTTCCGGTGGGTTATCGTGAGGAAATGTGTCTGGATGCACTTGTATGTCTCTGAGTGTGTCCCTGGCTACACACATTTAAGTATTTTATCAATAGTCGTGGAGAAGAATATCCGAGAATATTTCTCCCCCTCAACAGCACCCAAGACCCAACTATGCCTGTTTTCTCTAAACCTTTAAATCTTAGCATCTAAGCCATTCGTGCCCGTTGTGTAAATGACTGCTAAGAGGCACTTGATCCTCCTTATTTTACCCAATTCCAGTCTTGAAGTTAAGTAAAAAGTGAATGGGGAGGAGAAGGAGATGGGTGGCCGATTTTGTTTCCTTAGACAAATCCCAGAAGCCTTTGTCTGCACTGGGAGCGTGATTGATGTCTAAGAAAGCCAGACAGTGATTAAAGAACTATGGACTCCTTCTTCTCTCTCTGTCTCGCTTTCTCTCCTTCCCTCTTCAGAACTTTATTTTGATGATATGCATTCACTTACATAGGGACAGAGAGGAATACTCAATTGTTTCGTTATTTTCTCCATCCTTTGAAAAGCAAACAACATCAGATGCTCCATTAAGTTTGTGTGTAAGTGAGTGTGAAGGTCTCTCCCTGTGGTGAATACTAAGATGGCTGCCTCTAATTGATTCGCAACGTTCTCCAGCGCCTGATGAACCATCCAGGTTGGTGTTTAACCTACACTGACTCCGTTTGTTATCTCAGTAATCTAAGGTCTGCAATAAAAAATACAGACTACAATCACCTTTGTCTTTGACATAGTTTATGCCTAATTAAACCCAAGATTAAATAAATGTGTTCAGGCTACTGCAGGTAGGCTTCCTAGCATAGGCCTACTGCGCATCTGGCAGCATTATCGATTCAGACCTCTTTTCTCTCCATCTTTCATCCATGTTCTTCTCCAGTCCTTCTCATTATATAGTCCTCACCTGTTCTACGTAACTTGTCCTAATGTAGCCCTTTTGCTTTTTGATATTTAATTACATCTGGTTTTATTCTGTCTCTGTCTGATGCCTTGGCTGCAGTTCAGACAAAGTGATGTGAAATAGGAAGGTGTATTCACCTTCAGCCTTGTAGCTAGGGCTAGTCACCCTGTGGGACTGTCAGCTGACCCTGATCGCGGCGGATAGCGCTAGCCTGTCTGAATACTAATTTGTTTGCTTGACTGTCAGAGTGGCGCCCAGCTGCTAATATGTGGGAGCTAGGTAGCAGCAGAGCGATTCATAATTCAGCCCGTGTCGTATGCCCAGAGGCAAGATGTGCAACCAGAAGAATGATAATTAGCCAAGGTCAGCCATCGTCAGATTCTGATAATCCAAGAAGGAAGAGGGGCCGCTATTAATACGAGTCGAGGAGAAACAAAACATATCATTGGCTCAACATGCTTGTATATAGATTCTTCTTCTGAAATGCATTGCCGCTGAACAGTCTGGTCCCTTTGCATGTTTTGCTGAATAACAATTCTCCAGGAAAAGCCTCACTCTGCCAACAAAATGAGGGTGAGGGAATCATTTGAAATGGCTCTGCCGGAACATTCAAGCATGTCTGTTTGGATGGTTTTCACACAGAAGGACAATGTTTTATAGACGGTGGACCACATGAAGGATCCTGTTACAAGGCTAAGCTCCCTGAATCTGGATTTCTAACCATAATCAGCTGTATTATGTAGGTGGCAAAGCTAGTAACGTCATCACTTTTCTGTACATCATGAACATGAACAACATCAAGGAAATGCAACAAGCCAACACTGTCATCATCCCAGAGTGTTAGTACTGAACTATTCAGCGCCTCAGAGAGACTGCTTCTCTGATACCTCTTTCGTACAAAAAGGTTTTCATTATGAGAACACTGACATGACATGAGGTACACTCATGTCAGGCCAGAACACTGTAGATTGTAACTACAGTACTACAAGCACACACATTTAAAAATGTGTACATATTTGTGTCAGCTAAGATTCTCTGGTTAGGTTAGGAGTAGGCATTACGTTTGCATGCTTAGGGTTCGGTGTCATACTTGTGTGTTTAGGGTTACGTTTTGGTGCTACACTTGTATGCTTAGGGATGGTGATAGCTCAGGATAGGTTTACTCCAACTACAAGCATTACTACGGCAAAAATGCTTCATGGCAATATCAAACGTGAGCATGCTTACACAGTCCTCCACACCCAGTGTATATTTTCCATTACACACACTTCATTACATCAACTCCAAAGATACACTTTTTGGTTTGACATGCATGTGACACGATGCCTGCATTTGAAGTGCTTCCATTGAGCACTTTCCAAACAGAAAGCAGACTGAGGGCGAGTGGAATGCACCAGTCTTGGCCCACAGCAGGGTGGAAGCAGAGCAAGGCTGTCTTCGGTGGGAGTGACGGGATCTGCGCTCCGCCCTACAGATGGGTAGGTGGGTTTATCCGCCGGGCAGGAAGAACAGAGGGGGAAGTTCAATCGCGTCACAGAGATCAAAGATGGGCCCCGTTAACGAGCTGCCGGCTGCCTCCACTGCTGACCTAAGCTAAAAGTTCCTCGTGGCCAAGATAGATGGCCTTATTTATGTATCCTGGACCAGAGGGCAGGCATGTTAGCAAACAGGACATCAATGGTGGAGCTAACGGTGCATTCAGCTATGGCGTCTCAATATCACAAGCAATTGACTTTTAGCGTCTCCAAACCACAACAGACAAGGGTAACGTGCCCCAGTTTTCAAGTTGCCTTCGAGGAGACTGTTTTCAGAACCCTGAAACTGCACTTGCATGTGAAGTCATATTATTAATAGAGCATGTAATGCAAAATTAATTAAATGGATGGAAATTCAATAACAAGTAACAGTTTGACATCCCAAAATGTGATTAGGGGATTTTGATGTGCCAAATAAACAATAGCTGGAATGAAATGTTTCAGGCCATATTCATCCTTCAGTTCCATTATTTGCATAAAGGATTTTTTTTTTTTGTCTGTTTTGATCACTGTCACCTTACTATTCATTAATTCTCAAAATAAACAGAAAATAATTGATGTCTTCTCATATATGTCTTGAAATAATACCAGCAGATATTCTGTACTGTGTATGAACAGCTTGTACATTTTACACTGGATGGAGCAAAAGTTTGGAGCAAAACTACTGATTAGATGGAAATTCTCTATCAGATTCAACCGATCTATGAACTTGTAACTCATGTTCCGTTAGAGAGAAAGGGCTTGTATTCCCTAACCACACGCCCAAATAATTGAACTGTTTTCATATTACACAAATGGCCATTGATTTTGGAAAGGATCAGATAAACATTGAATAATTAATAAGAGTGAGGGGGGAGCTCCAACTCTCCACGAGTACCATGGGGCCGTATCTGATATCAACAGAGGGGACACTATTGAACACAGGATTGGCCTCTAGGACAGTTTATTCACTGGGGATTGGAAACATTTATTGCATTTGTTGTGCAGCATTGTATTTTTCTGAGTGACATAGCAAAGAAGAAAAAGAGGATACTTTCTGCTAAGTCAATGCTCGGAATGTCCTTTAAAAACAATCTATTCCTCTGGGGTCAAGTGGCTTACATTCTACCCATAAAAACTCGACAAGGCTCGGACATTACGTTTAAAGGTCTTTACGTGAGCTTGCACATATTTATTTTCTGGGTGCAAAAATTCAGTGATCCAAAGCAAATCCTTTTTGTGCAGATAACTGCAACAAAATCCAATGTTTACAATTAGTAAAGTCCACGTACACTTGTGTGAATGGATACATACTTATCTGGACTAGCTTGTCTTTTTATTATTACATAATTGGCTTTCATCATCAGAGAAGCATCTTCTGGACCAGACAGGGACATAATTTAAGAAACAGCAGTGTACTGACAACTGTCTAATACTAAGCATTAGAAAAAATTATTAAATTCCCTTCAAAATACAATTTGGGGCTACAATTAACTGCCACAAAAGAAATAACTAGAGTTTGTGGAAACCTGTATATTGATCTATATTTTTGGGGGGGATGGAAACTAGACAAAGCCACAAATGTGAACTGACTTAATACACTATTCCTTATGCATACAGAACAGTGTGTTCTGCGACAGCAGGCCTGTGTATATCCAATAAGCAGTGTGAAAGAGTCTGTACTTTCATGTGAAAACTCAGATGTGGTCCTCCAGTCTCAATGGGCTGCTGTTAGCTGTGAGTGTAATATAAGTAACGTCACATACAAGACAAGGATCCTAAAAAGGCTGCTGTGTCTCTCCAGTCTAACAGAGAAGGAATGTATTCAAATGGAATGTTAGTTAAACCTATCTAATCCCACACCATATAAAGTGTGCCGGGGGGCATGAAGACAAAGGTATTCAGGATGTAAGGCTACAATCTAGGATAGATTAGCATGCTCTGGAGTAGGTATCGTCCTCTCTGTCTGACTGCCTAATGGATATCTGTCCACCAGGCCCTCTCTGAGGTGCTGCCCTCTAGAGACCAGGCACCATTCTGAGAGGGAGCTAATAGCTATCAAGGCCCCTCAGTCAAACAATGAAGCAGATCCTGGGCCATCTCCGCCTGTTTACTGACAAACACACAAGTCATAGCAACAAGCCTTGAAGTGGATTCAGGCACACACATATGCAGTCAAAATTGTACACTGAATAGTGTCCTGTTGCAGAATTTAGTCCCAAACAGTGATTACGCAATCTCAAGACAATTTGAATCAAAGTTAAGATGGTTGATTTGCAAAATTCATGTAAATTGGATTTTGGCACAAATAAGTAAAGGGTCCCCTGATGTCCTTTTCAGCGGCAATAACATTCATGCAAGTTAAGTGCTCTACCAGCCAATCGGAATAGAACATTTTGGCTGACAGCACCAGTATCCCCCGCTGGTAATACACGGCAAGATGCTGTAATGTTTATATCATGACTGTGATGGTGGTATGTAGTTGCTGTCCCTCCCCCCTTGCCTCCAGTACTGAATCCTCCTCCATGAACGATGGCAGTTTGATCAACACTCCAGAAGTGCTATCCCTCACGAAGACTCGCACAGAGATCTCAGACGTCTTGCCATTACACCAGGAACATTTCCTCCACTGCTCAGGCACACCACAATAGCGCAAGAGTTCTGCTTTGCCTGCGTCACACTAAAACGTGCTCTATGAATCATGCTGAGATTTCTAATGTGCCATAAAAGAGAGCATTCCCCGCCAGTAAGAGTGATGGAGTAGAATATAAAGGGGCTTTCGGAGCAGTACAGTCATTTTAGACTGAAACTAAGCCGGGGCACTGTCACAAGGCGGCCATATCCTGTCGACTCACCATGAATCATGCAGAGCCATATTGTTGAAACTATTTCCCTGTGGGATTGTATCAAGGCTACCAGTAACATAAAATACAGCACGAACTAGGACCTCATATTCTTGTGGTGCCCGTGGCCTATGTTTCATTGGTTCTCAGGCCTCCCAAAGTGCTTGGGCTCATGTGGCTTTAGAGATGGAGAACTCAGGTGACTGTGTGCTGAGCAAGAGTGCCTCTAGTGGCAGCAGGAAACCTGGAGGAGCTCCATGAGGTGCTTCATGACAGTTAGTTACATGAAAAAAACACCAGTTTATTGTCTGTGTTTTTATTTTACAGTAAGAAATTATGTTTTGTTGGTGTTTTTTTACTGTTAGAAACTCCTGTAAAAAAGTATTTACTTAAAAGACACATACTCACAAACACACATTCAGAACATATTCACACCATCCACGTTTCATGCATCACAATCAGAACTTTTCTTTTTACTTCACTGAAACTGTGAAGCTCTCGGAGAATAGAACTTTACATAAATGATACATTATTCAACAGCTCTCTAATTCCATGTTACAGGCATAATCAAGAAACACTCTTATTCTTACTTGTGTTTCAAATTTATATTCCATCTCTATTTTTGTCAGGATGACTGAATTCATTCAATCAAGATCACGCTCAGCTAACAATACATCCTTTAAATATATAAATAAACCTCTTGAATTTAGAACTATTTTCCCATAATCAACCGCGAGTCACCACATTAAGCGAGGAAAAAACAAAAAACACATTTATGCATTTCTTCACACCAAAACAAAAAGATTTCTGAAACTTCCTTGTATGCAGCAGTGGGCAGAAGAAGAAAGTCTCTGGGGCCATGTGTGCTTTCCGTCAGCGTTTGAGACTTGACAGGGAGCCGTCTGCCTGGTGTCCGGTTGAGGCCTGTCGTTGTTGTGACAAATACATTATCGAGAGCAAGGACGGAGCGGAGAGGGCGACAGGGAGGAAATAAAGGCCGTGTCTCTGCCGCGCGGCGTGTCGGAGGGCCTGAGAACCGCGACATCTAAGACAGCGACTTTCTGGACGCAGTGTCAGGGGAGGCGAGCTTTCATGCTAGAGCCGCCAATTATGGGAAACCTTGGCTAAGCAGGTAACGGATGGTGCTGTGCCCCTGGATGCTAATGAAGCCTCTAATTATTTCAGACAAAGCGTCCAGGTTGACACGGCAGTGGGGAGGATTGACTCCCTGCCGTGTCTTTAGTCTGAGGAGTTGAGGAGAAATCGTTGGGTAGTTTCCCACGGGAAGGCCATTTGTGTGTGTGTGTGTGTGTGTTTGTGTGTGTGTGTGAATGCGTGTGCGTGTGTATGTGTGTCTGTGTGTCACTGAGGAAACATGCAATTGTAGGTCATCTCTGTTGTCTTGCAATAGGTGTTCCCAATGGGAAATGTGTTTTGTGGTAATTCCCTTTTTCAATAGCTTACTGAAGAGAATGAGATCACTAGTTTGTGTATGTGCTTGCGTATGTGTTTTTCTGTGTGTGTGTGTGGGTGTGTCGATGTGGGCGTGTATTCATCTGGATGTGCATGTTTATCTGTGCATCGTTTCGTGTTTTTCCAAGTGTCTAGAGAAAGACGTTGTCTGTCGGACAGTCTTGGTCAGACAGTGTAATTAACTCTAGACCGTTAACCCCTGCATGTTCTGTCACAATCAGCCAGTGTGTGGTGCTAAACTGACTGTGACTCGTTGTCCTGGAGACTGGCTGCTCACACTGGCAGGGGTACAGTCTGCCTGATAGTTATCACAGCTTGTTTAGTGTCAGAACAAGCTGACACTCCAGACCACTACATTACGGGAGCTCCACAGCTCCCAGTCTCACTGGGGCCACTTACCACTTGACCTGGCCATTGTTAAGTGCTCATTATATGTACATTGAGTACACTACTGATTAATTAAAGTAACTCACCTTGCTCGCCAGCGAGGAATCGGTAGCTGTTAGAGTCATCAGTTGCAATTAAAGTTACTTTTTTTCGGCCCAGCACAAGAAAAGCAAAGTTGTTAAAACTCATTGTTATTTATGTTAGATGGATTTTTCACACATAACTTATATTTTAAATTGTAACCGAGGCAATGTGTGTGAGCTTCAGTAAGTTCAAGCCAGTGAGGCACAGCCTGATTATCTTCTGCTTTTTTCATGGTGAAATCTTTTTTTAACACTTTCTAACCGGTTCCTCCGATTCTCCTATGAATTAGTGGACGAGGTTAACCGAGCTGAAAGCATCTTCATCCCCTTTGAACAGACACATTGTCTGGTGTGTCTACAGGCTCCAAAGTCCAAGGTTTCTTGTAAACAATCAGATTACACGTAAATGTTATTTCATACATTACTTTCAGCAGCAGGTAATGTTCCATTTTTTGTACTTAGGGAAGATGTATTAGACCAGAGAGAAATGGGTGGAATACTGCATGTCCTTATTGTCTGCCAAGTCATCATCGCAAGTAGAACTATTCTTTACAGCGGGCTCCCATCCCTACCATCAATCCGTTCTCTTGTCGAACAGAAATTGCCTCAAGGACCAAAGTCAAACGTGTCATCTCTCTCGATGATGCTACATTTCATTTCAATCATTTAATTCACACCAAATTGCCCTAATGTAAATTACACTCAAAAGGGAATTCTCTGCACAATAAAGGAAAAGACAGGAGACTATGTTTTAGACTGATCATCTTTTGAAAGAACAAAAGCTCCCTTAGATAAAAAAAATTCTGAACATTTGTCATGACGCAAAGGGCTGAAAGGCCGAGATTTCACTTTTTAATGATCCACCCTGGGACCTGGACAAGTCCCTCTTCTGCCCCCTCTCTCTCAAACCATCAAAACACCCAGAGATGTGAAACACCCATGGAGAATACGTGACCTCATTTTCATATGTCACTGCGGTCTAATGGACTCGGACAGTCCTTTGAGCAGAGGGTGCAAACTCTGGAAAATAAGGTCTTGTTACGTTTCCTGTCCATTCTGACCACTAAAAGTGTGGATAATGAGGTTCTGACGGTCAGTTAGTGGGGCCAGCGACTTTGAAGTTAGCCGTGCAACCTCCCTGAGGAGACCTGCTGACTGTCAGCTCCAAACTGAGGAGGTTAGATGACACAGCAGAACTTGTGACCTGAAAGACCAAATATGGCCGCTGTGTTTTTCAAGACACGAGTATGAAACAATACTAACATTTGCACCAAAGAGAGATTCATCAATATTAATACCGCATGAATCAAAGCAAAAAAGCTGTTATATAATGGATCTAGTATGCGGTAGATGTCGGAGAGAGCAATTTGGTTCCTGTTCGGAGGAATAAAATGAACACAAACACAAACCAGCCAAGACAGGAACTGGGAGACAGCATATTAAAATGTCTAACGTCCAGTATCCTCAGACACAGAGCCATTAAAGACCTACTATCAACAGATTGGACCAATTAAGCTGTGACTGATTCCAAGTTGACGTCCGATGCTGTGACATTCAAAGAATCTGTTCCACAGTCGCCCAATGAGAGCTCTTCACGCATCAGTTACTTCCTCTTAGCTAGTGGAGCTGTGAGGCATCTGACATGACAGGGTCACCTGGATTTCATTAGCATTGCTGAAGTCATCATCAGAGGCAAGCAGGGGATATGGAGAAGCCGTTTGAAGGAGAGGCTGTATTTAGCGTCGGCTTGTTAACAGCTTCTCGCTGCTTGTGGCTTCTGCCTTTTCAGAGTGTGCCTCGACTCGCCCGACTCCATAGGATCACCGGCGCCAGGCCTCCATTTTCTTGCGAGCGTCCTTGGTCAATCAGAGAGCTTTGGGATCTCCGTGAGATTGATGGTCGCTGACCAGAGATCAGTTAAGAGACCTCCCTGACCTCTCTCTCTCTCTCTCTCGTATTCTCTCCCTCTCTTCCTTTCTTTCTCTAGCTCAGTGTCATGGGTAAAAACCCAATAGCCTACGCTTGCCAGGCAAGAGTCAGGGGACCCCCTGTCCACACAAAGGTAATATTAGCTGATAAATTGCCTTTCCTGGCATGGCTTTACACTGGAGGTCTCCCTTATTCTTAGGGCCCAGTGCTTGAAATTCGACTGTGCTGCATTGTTTGAAAGAATGAAAGAAAAATATGGGGCAGTCTATTTTTGAGGAAAGACATGCGCTCTTAGTGTTACGTGGTGAGTTGTCTCGGTATCAAATCATGTTAGGCTATACCATGCTACAGAATGTACAGTAGAATACTGTGGGTCACTAAGTGGTGGATCCCTGGTGTTTTCCTGCTTTTAATATGAAGAGGGTTTTATACCCTGAAGGTTCAGCACCCAGTTGGTTGAGTACTGTGTAGAATCACACTGGTGTATCCAATTTGCACGCTGCAACGTTAAAGAAAGAGGGTGTTTGAGCAGAGCAGGTCCAGAGGGAAATGTCTTCTCCTAAAAGAGATAGAGAAAGAGAGAGCCTAGCGGGAGAGAGAGAGCGAGCGAAGAAAGAGAGAGAAAGAGAGAGAGAAGAAGAGAGAGGGAGACAGAAGGAGAGAGAGAAATGAACATTAAAATCGGTTCCAGAGTTGTAGTCATGTGCCCACATATCGTCCCAATCTGCAACAGAGCTACACACCATTAAGCTCCAGTCGAGCCCTTCATCATGGTTCCAAAACAATTCAGAGGAGTCTATTTATGCAACTCCTCTACAGTATCCCTTCACTACACCAGATGATAAATAATAACAACTGTATTGCTGTCATTCCCAGAATGCTCATTAATTCCTCCTCAACAATATCCAGTTTCCACTTCTCAGTGGAGCAATGGAGGAGACCTTGATTGCCTCATCACGGCTCTCGCTATTATTACTTTTTAGCCTGAGGAAACTCCAGAAGCCACGTCACGCGGTACCCTATTCTTATCTGAGACATGACTAGAATAGGCATTTCAAAACTAGCAAAGCTGTCATACAACTTGTCCTCGTGTTTAATACTCCTGCTTGGGAATTTAGACCAGGTCTGCGTCGCGCAGGCAAAGCCTGCTTAAAATGTTGGGTGCTATTAATTATAAATGGAGGTTGCATAACCTGCCCGACTGTCTGACATGATTCAGAAGTAATTAGAGGATTGCTATTTTAATTATACATGAAAGGACACTGGAAAGATTGTACACAGATTCAATGGGACAAAGTTTAACAAGCCAGTGTACAGTATTTACCTAATCTTACAGGTGGTGCATGGTTTAGTATAGCCCTATTATGCTGATGTTTTTATTCAATATTCTTCATTTGGGCCACTTTTCCTGTGTCTGACTTCTCGTCTTCACAAGTGTGCACACCAAATGGAGAAACGCATGCTCGCACTAGACACAGAGAGAGACAGAGGCCTGGGAGATTTGTTCAGATGAAAATAGGCTAAATATATATATATATATATATATGTTTGACTGAGGGATGTGTTTAAAGGCTTTTGGAAATTTTAAAAAATGGTGTTGAATTATTCAGCATCTTTCATAGGGGTATCTGTTGTGCGTCCTCTCTGAAGAAAAGAGCACTAACCCACACTTAAAAGACACGGTGCATGGGGACTTCTCTTTCATCCATATTAGTGCTTTGTCTGTTGCTCCTAGCCATGAATAATAATATTCAATCAGTTGCAGATACTAGCTTTGTATACTGCACTGCAGACATTTTACATAAGTGCTATGCCCAACATAGAGGGTTAGAAAGGGTTTACAAGGTAGTTGATTAAAAGGTGACCTATTTCATCTCAGTAAGATGGGGTATTCAGTTCATGCTCACCTGAATTTGCTTGTAGTTTGTTATACATAGTGGAGTGTCAAGTTGTTTGTGTTTTTCTTGTAATTACAGTGAACAAATTAGCAAATTTTGCACCTGAAAATTCCATTATAACGATTATGTGTTGACAAATGGGTATGCCTTTCCTCAGCAGATGAATTGGATGTAAACAACCCTAACCCTAACTTCTGTTGGAGTTTACTGCTTCGTATGTTATTACTGCATACATAATGCAGCACAAAATAGAAGCATACGATATAAATGCTTTTCACCTTTTTCATTGTTGTCTACTTCCCCCGGCAACGGTGGGCATGTTAGACAAGTAAATAAAAACATCTATGAATAATTAGGAAATTGAAAGCAAAGGATCACCTTTCAAAGAGAGGTGCCCTATAGTACTGTACTGTACAGTATCTGCAGCAAATCAATCCCACGTTAAATTCACCCAAGTCATGTTTATTCTTTAATTAAAGGCGAGTGCAAAAATGCATACCCATCTACATGAATTAAAACCCTTTGATTATGCAGTCACTCATGTTTAATTTACAGAATTTCTCAGTCAAAAGATACATTGCAGAGTCTTGAAATATTGAGAGGGCCCCAGGGGCAAAGCTAGCTTCCTCTCAGAAAGATCAAAATGAAAACACACGAGCACTCCAACAGGATACTTGTGTCTCTGCTTCATCCTAATCTCATGTCTGAAAATGAAATGGGCCAGTTGATTGAAAGGTTCAGTTCACTGTTTGAGTTGCAGTCCAATGTTTCCTTTTAATGTTGTGAAGCAGCAGATCTGCAGAAACCAGTTGACATTCACTCCATGATTGTTCTAGAAAAGTTCAACAATACTCTAAATGAAAAACAGTAGCAAAAAGGCCAGGTGAGGCTAATGTTCTCAGTACCAAATATACAAGATACTTTAAGTGATGTTTATGTAAATGTACATTTTTGCTATGAAAGCACAATGGTTAGGTTTAGGGTTTAGCTAGGATTGGAAAACAGGGTCTTTACCAATTCTATAGAGAACAGTTAGTTGAGTCATGAATAATGGTTGAGTTTAGGGTTAGGTTAAAGTGAGGATTAAAAAACTGGACAACCTGAAGTGAAAAGTCACATTTTGAGATACAATTAAACATGTTGCCAACAGCTAGCTGATCTGCTCTCCCTATAAACAATTAAAGCAGTCCAATTTGCTAAATTTCCAAACAGCACATTACATTTAAAACAATAACATACAAAATACACAATACTCAAACTCCGTGATGAAAACCAGGTGGTTCCATACAAAGGTTTAGGTCAGGGATCGCGTGATTGGTTTGTTTTAAGTTGTACAAATACTCAACCTTGTGTACCTTCCTCAATATACTACAAACATGGGCATTTATAAAGAAATCAAAGGCAAACCACCACAACTGAGTTCTCTGCGTGTCAGTGGAAAAAAACTAGACGTTTTGCGTGACTTGAAATGTACTGTTTATCTTGAAGAACAATTACTTGGCATTTGGGACAAATGTTGATGTAATTCCCAGCTTAAACTTGATCCTGAGAAATGACAATGCCATGTTTTCGTTATTTATGGAATGTGTTATCATGCCAAGGTTAAACCCTTTCAATTCTCGAGGCTTTGCGGATGGTCATAGTACTGCACATGTGCAGTAACTCCAGGAAAGCCCCTGTTCTGTTCAATCTAAAGGCGAAATATGACGTTTTGATAAGTTATCTGGATGCAGGTTCAGATCATACTCCTACTCCTACACATTGTTTTATTTACTATTTGTTTAATCCAGAATTAATAGCATTTCACTGTTTCTGGGACTAGAACTTCATCAGAGCGCACCAATGCATTTAGATGGACCAAGGAAGATGTTGAAAGCCAGGCTACCAAGCCCTATTTAATGAACTCTTGTTTTGTATGTCGTTCTAAGCCAATGCATATTTCTCCTCTGGCCTCACCTCATCAAAATTGAATATTTATGAATTCCATTTCACCTGCTTGAATAGAAATGAAATTGACCCTGTTGTGTGATCTATCTACAAGGATGGATAGTTTCTCAAGGGAATGTGTGTGTGCTGTACGTAGACCTTTTTTTCTTCGGGACAATTTGGGGCCACTAAGTTAATGAAGTATACAAATGCTTCTCATTCATGATTAAAGTCCTTAGTGAATTGAAATGTTCGATTTCAAATATATAGTGCCGCACAGTCGACAGACCTGAGAGTATGGACTGCCACGACTTTGATTAGAAACTGTCATCGTTTCTTGAAAGAATGTTAAGCGTGACCCAGCAATGTCTGGGTCAAGTACCCTTGAACTCAACCTCCAGTATACAACATAATTGGACGTTACCTAACTCTGTAGAGTCAGCTTATTGTTAGTGCAGTTCTAAGTCTGCATGGCATCTTCCCCTTGGGACCTGACATAGATGTTCTGACTCAAAGGCCAGGAACAGGTGATGAGATGTGGACTGCATTAGGCGATGACTTGGGGGCCTGATCACCTGGGCTGAGCCAGATCCAGGCTGAGGGGGAAGGACGAAGCCGCCCTGAGGTTCCAGACCAGAGCATCATCAAGCGGTCCGCTCACAACAGTACCTGGGGAACGGTCACATGGTATCTCATCACAAATAGTGCAAAAGCATCCTCGATTCAGGTTGCTGTTTCCAAACGATGTGGACTGCTACAATGAAACAGGCCATGTTTCGGCGCATTTCTGGAAAGTTTTGTTTTAAAAGGCCATTCAGATGACGTGTGTAATCGTATGTGTTCCTATGTAGGTGGAACTTGCTTGTCTTGCACAAATTAATTTAATTACCCATATGCTAAAAATGACTACCGGTAAATGTAAATGCAATAACAGTTGACGGTTACTAACAACAGTTGAGCAGTTCTAGAATCTGAATTTGTTTTTTTTCTTCTAAATCTGAATTCATTGAAACGTGCAAACTGTAATGAATGCAAAACTTGCTGTGGCCCCACAGCCATCGACAAACAGTGGTCTGGAGCCGCAAAACCTAAATTGATTCTATACATTAACCATAATGCATGCTACACTCTCATTTTCCGCTTCACGAGTAAAGCATGGGGACCTCGTGAAGAAGGTTACTGATCATTATTTACATTCTTAATAAAGCTTGTCTAATGGCCTACTTGACTGCAGCTTCTCAGCTGGGTGTAATCCATCATGGGGAGGCGGATGCCACACACACACACACACACACACCCTGAAACACACACACACACACACCCTGAAACACACACACGCAGACATACATTTGTGTGTATCAACTGTCAGTATCACTCCTACTGTTACATGCAAAGCTGGATTTAATAACTCGGTTTGTGTTTGAGAGTGGAGAAGACAGCTGATGAATGATGAGTTGTGGAATCGTATTATTCTTTGATTATCTATTCAGCATTGGTTCCCCCCCAGAGTCACCGGACAAACTATCAACTTCAAAACCAACTATTGAGAGCAAATGTCCCACATACATAGAAACGTTTTTTATTTATTTTTTTGTTATTTTATGTAACCTTTATTTAACCAGGAAAGTCCCATTGAGATTAAAAATCTATTTTTCAAGGGAGACCTGGCCAATGGGAACATATGTATGAAACTTCCCAATAATCAATGAAAATGTGCCACTAACATACCACTGTAAACCTATCCTCTGAAATGAAGCCCAGCCTTGTTATTGTGAAACTCCGCTGAAAGTTGAGAACTTCTTTAAACAACAAGAGCAGCATGAGAGCAATGCACGAGAAGAGAAAAGGAAACGCAGCCTTTGAAGACACAGTTTGATTGCGGAGCCACACACAACTCAGTGTAAATGCGCGCAAGGCGCGGCAGATTGCTCCATGACAGGGCTAAATCAATGGGAGATGCTGCCACGTTCATCTCGGGAACCGGGAACCAGTGCAGAGAGTGCCGAGACAAAAGGGGACACGGAGAAAACGAGGAGTCTGACGAGCCTGGAATAAATGACTTGACATCAAAACCTCTCACATCTCTCTTATCCCCCTCAGACTCGACCCAGCGACGGAACAAAAACATTGCTGATGCTCTGGACGGCTGTTCATTAAGTTCCTCGCCTTGGATGTGTGTTTGCAGCTCTCCTCTGGCTCTTCAAAGCGAATGACTCCTTGTGCCATCAGTCCATTTAAAGAGGATGTGGGAAAAGGGGTTGGGGGGGGAGCGCAACAATTTTGGGGTAACAAGATGACTCGCCTTTGTAAATGGCGAGATGCTTTTTGTCTCAGAGATGCTTTCTAATCAAATGCTGCCTTGAGAAGGATCGCTTCACATGCTGTTCATGGATACTTAAACTGCCACTTCTTTATAGCAATGACAACCAGGTATGGAACAATGAAATCTAATGAGTTAGCTGAATGACTAGAGGGATTCTCTGAAGGAAGTTTGCTTTGTCCTTAGAAATCCTTTTAAAGCCATCCATTTTGACATCAAGATGTCTTGTCTCTGACATTGAAAGCACAGAACCCTCCCTACCAATAAGGCTGCCTGTAGGGGTTTGGGGGAGACAGTTACACCAGGTGGTGAGATAAATGGTTGCGCTATGCTGGCTTGAAGCAGTCAGTTGCTCAGAAGTGAATGACAAGTTCATTTGTCTTTTGGAAAGAAAGAGTAAAGAGAGTCGGAGCTCCCCTCTCCTAATTGTGACCTACTGTACAGGTAAACATGTGCTTTGCCCAAAACTGAACTAAAAGACAAACGCAGAAGAAACAAGGGTGCATTGTTGTTTGTCTTCCATGTTGATCCTGCTAAGAGGGCCGCACAGCGTTATATTCATGCATGCTATTGATTCAAATTTCTACAGATCTTGCATTTGGGATTTAGCCCTGTTGGTTTACAGAAATGCTGAACGACACCAATTTCACAGAAGGGCAAAAAGAAAAACAGAGTGCAGCTGACAGGAGTCTCCCCGGGACAACATCATCTTCAGAAATGCTATGACAGTGGCTTGATCAAAGTTTTTTCACCATTAGACCTTGTGTAATACATGTTGTTTGTGTAGCTCACACTGTCTACACAGTTTCATGTGGTTGTATTTTACCAAAACACAATGATAATAAACCCTTATACTGGCAGCTGTGGTTGATCGTTTTTTCACTGGTCTTAAATTTCTGAAAACATAAATAACACACATCAAGTGTAACCTCAGAGCTCAGTACCTGCTCTATTTGCACAGATAATTATCTATGCCATCTACTGCACGAACATCAATTAACAATCATAATTAAAAATCTCAACTAGGCTGCTAATGCCAGGTGTCTGAGATGGTTTCCCCATTGTGTCTATAGCAACTATAGCACATCAGTTTGAGACATGTAAATCTTGTAATTACATCAGGTGATTTGGGAAAATACTTAAGAAACTGGATTTTGCTGACATGAGGAATTTATTTAAGGGGATTTTTCCTTTTCAACAAGCCAAATAATAACCATTATTGTCAGGGTGGGAATAGCTTAAGCTGGATGTGTGCTACAGTAGCTTAAGAGTCGTGCATGGCAGGGATATTTCTGTCAGAAGCCATTCTGTTCCAGATCAATCTACTTTGTACCTCCATCAGTGTTGTCTACTACAATAAAGCATAGATGGATCCATGTTTGCACCTGTCCACTGTGTTAAGCTCCTCTGGAACAGTAAACAACATCTCCATGGTGTTGGTGCGTCGGGATGCTTCTGGCTATTGATGCATTGACGCATTCGCCATGCCTTTTTCTCACTGCCTACTGTGTGTCTCACCAGAGAGGATTAAAGATTTTATATTTCTTTGTCTTTCCTACCCGTACTCTTACAGTTAGTATGGTGAATCGAATTAGTCACAGTCCTTGTCCAGAGATGATAGTGTGTTCACTTTGACTAAAAATACTTCTCAAATAAAACTGTGAGATAGACTACCTAAACATCAACCTTGCAGCTGACCAGTTTTCAATACACTTATATTTATTTTAAGTTGTTACCTCCAAAAAGGTACCACAAACTGCTAAGTCACAATTGATCATTAAAACCATATGGGTTGTTGCATGGAAGCGGGACCTTGGTCAGTCTGTTCCCAGAATGTCTATGATGAACTTAAACTTTGTTGAATAAAAGTCAGCCCATTGCTTAAAGGATAACATTCAACCAAACTGTGAATTGCCTCATTTCTTTGAGACAAACCTATCTTACCTAAAAGGCGATACCTTGAAAGAGCAGCACACATCCTTACCGAGTTCAAGTCATTTTGTGACCAAAAACAAACAATGACTTTTGAAAATGGGTTTATGGTATTTTTCTTGATTTCTCTTTATATACCTGTGTATTGTGTATCATTGTCCTTTCACTGCATTTTAAACACATTTTTGTGACCATTGGTTACTGGGTGAACAAACTCTTTAGACGTTGTAGATATAAACTCACGCGTGCCATTTGTCTCGGCAGCTTGAAATGCATTGCATATCTAATCTAAGCCACGTCAATTGATGATTAAACATCTAAATGTATTCTTAAAGTCTAACAGATTTGAATATCTAATATGGGCAGTTGTCTTCAATGACAAAACAATATGACCTCAATTGTATGCATATGATGATATGTGATGTTCATAAAGCAACTTAGCATTTGCCAAGACTGGTAGGCAAGATATGGCAGATGTATTACCATACTTTTAGTGTACGGGTTCAGTTCAGTCTCAGAATAGTGCAACCATTTCTGTTTTGCGTCTGGCTTTTGTTGGAGTAAACCCTCTAACTTAACCACACAAGTGAAAGGCCAAAGCCTAATTGTCACTGAGATGAATCGTGTGTGCCTGAAAAGGCTTCTCATGCAGTCCTCAAATTTGGGAATGATGGAGAGTCTCTAGTCTCTTACATGGCTGTCTTTTAACCTATTGGGGATTTAAAAACTGGTGTTCCAGCGAGAAGGTGAAAACTTAGCAACTGCAGACACCATATATAAAGTGACTGTATACAGTTTCCTGCAATGATTACCAAGCTTGCAAAATATTGCTCAACAGATGACAGTAAGAAAATTAATAATCTATACAGTGTGATACAATGGAACACTTTGAAAGTCTCTATATTGCAGTTCACAGCCAAGATCTGAAAGGCGGCACTCATATTGTATCTATGAAGAGAGCACGGTAATTACACAGCGCTTTTTGACTGAACCGGTTGTTAGAGCACTACAGGTTTTTAAAAAGTTTGTTTCAAAGTAAAGTTGAATTCATTCAGCCTCCTTTACAGAGAATAGAGGAACGCTCAGGGGAGACTTTGTTTATACTCCCGAAATGACTGGGAACGCAAGCACTTAATGAGCAGGAAAATGAACGCTTCTTCGACGGGAGAAAAATAACCTCAAGTTAGAAGTGTGTGTCTGTGTGTGTGTGCGTGTCTGTGTGTGTCTATGTGTGTGTTTGCGTGCGGGCGTGTGAATGCAGCTTTAAGACAGAAAATGCTGCTGACTTGCTGTGGATTAACTGTGGTGCCGGTTGGAGTTATTCGTTTTTGTTGTCAATCTCAAGGAAGAAATAATACAAGTCCAACCAGAGGTGCCTAAGCAATTACCATTCGACGTTCCACTTCTTTTAGCTCTATGGCCAAGCTTTTCTCACAAACTAACCTTGTATTAAATAATAGGGAGACTTCTTCCCCCCATATATCTCCCTATGCCTGGTCCCCTAAACCTCTGATCTCCACTGTGAGCCGTGAAAGCAGGCAAGCGGCATGGCGCATGAATAATGGATGCGGCCTGTTGTGAGAATTAAAGCGCTGTCTGTTTTCCCCTGTGATCCTTGAGAAAATGGCACCGAAAGTGAACACCAGGGTAACTTTGAGAACAACTTAATGACACGTAAAGTGTTTTTTCTTGTCTAGTTGTATTTTAGTGGAGGTCTGTGGGTTGTGGGGGTGGTGGGAGGGTTGATGATCTGGACAGGCTGTGTGGATTCCTCCTTTTGGCTGAGCAGGTTAACTGGTGATCGTCGTGCTGGATTTCAATGCTGCCATTGGATAGCATTTTTATCAATGAGGGTAAACATGCAGTGAGGGCGCTATTTAGATAATGATAATTGAACAATTACAGCAGCACGGCGTGATGGACTCATCACTTTCTGGTGTCTCCCAGTGTGACGGATTTGTCTGCTCATTTGCCCCAGTGTGTGTAATCTGAGAAATCAACATGATTAGGAGAGAAGTATAGTCTACCGTTTATTATTACAGAATGTTATTTCTTCAATAGAGAGTTGTCCCACGTAAAAACCTAACGTGTTAGTTACTTTCAGTATGATTTGAGATGTGAGAATTGTAGAATCTATGTAAACATGCATTACACATCTGCAACACCAGACAAACTGTACTATTTCAATTTACAAAACCTATTCACTAACAATTGGTAAAGGCATTGGTAGTAATCCGATTATTGTTATATCTGTCATGTTCTTCTTTTGTGATACAGGAGATGTGTACAGTGCAGTCAGTCAAACCATCTGGAATATTCATTGCATACTGTAAGATGCATGAGCTTCTTTGGTCTGTTTCCAATGTCTTCAGATCGAGAGTAATCCCTTTGTGAAAGATCTCCATAGTGTTTTCATGCCATGCATGTAAGGAAACACTGACAGGCCCCCCAAAAAATGGAAACACCTTCAGATGTTTCTTAACTTGTCTTGGATCTTTCATCCAATTCATCATTGATGTTGTTGTTGTTCAATTGGGTTCTGAAACAGCCACTCCATTGTTGTCAGGACCTCAGTAGGATTACGTAAAAGGCACTGATGTGTCTCTCCATAGCTGCATTGGAATTTTCTTTCCGAATTTAAGAACCGGATGGGTAGGTGTTGTAAAGACGACACGCTGAAACTTTGGAGGGGTTGTGAATGAGTGCCTTCTTCCCCGTTGATTAACATTTGATTTATTCACACTCCAACATGACACTGTGGATGTCAAGTGAATACATCTCTTTTAAACCCTGCAGAAACTGTCCTAAAAAAGTGTGGAGACCTTTCAGCACTGTTGCCACGAGTGCATCAAGCTCCATGTGATGCGCTTGATTTTCTTTTTGTTATCCTCCCCCACATTGTGACGCTCCTCATACAGGGTCCCAATCAGTTCATAATTAATGGAGCAATTAGCTCTGATTATTAAGCGCTTTGTGAGGCTTCACTTGGCCAATTCATCACAAGAACACGTTCGATTTATCAAGCCCTCCGGAGACAGAGGCTGACGACAGTCGGACTTCTGCACACGCTCACTCAGCGTGTCCCCCTAATCAAAATGTGTCCAGGACTGTGAGAAACCAAGGTGAGTCAGTCCTTGTCAGTCTATTATGGGGTAAGGAGGGCACTCCGTATCCTCCTCTCCACTTTTCGGGACGTACGTCTCAGAGATTAAAGGTGCTGGGATCGTTAACCACAGCGCTGCAGCAAACACAGCCATTTCTGCAAAACCTATTTCTCCAGTCGGCGAAGCATATGCTGTCCAAAACTGTTACTTTACTTTGTGAATGATTGTTATTGTTAAGGATGTATGGAGGGAATCAACCCAAATCGATCTGTTGTCAATTGCCAATCTCGTCTTTTTTGGAAATCTGCAGTTTTGACCGTGTGAGGGTCACCGGTTGCGAGTCATCTCCCTGAAAGGCAGTCCTGAGGCAGGCTGGTGTTTGTTTAGGAGTGCGGTGTTTGGTCAGGAGAGAGGCAGACAGCTGATAAAGGACCTGGGTCCACTCCTGAAGCATCCCGCCAATGACTGATGACGTCCTCATGCTGTGTCTGGCCTGTTAAGGCTGCTACTCACATACCCCTCAACAACAGTTTCACTATTTCCTTTTTCCTTTTTTATATATATATCAATCTTAAGGCTGAGGGAGGGAAGCCGACCGGTCGCTTTGACCACGGTTAATGTAACTGGCAAGTGTAAAGATTAAAGAATGGGTTGTGAGAAGTGATAACGACACAGACATGGCAATTCATCAAGCTTTGTTGTCTGGTGGCGTCGCGTCAAACTAATCACTTTCAGAGAAGCCTGTCCCATCAACAGCTCGGCAACATCCTGCCATATTGATTAGGCTTGAATGCCTTTCAGAGAACTTTGAATTTGACACTTTCTCATTTAAGAAAATACGTTCCTTGCATTAATGAAATGCTACTCACAATGGAAATCGATCTGAAATGCTACGAAAGCTTGTTCTACTATTAGCGTCTTAGGGATCACAAATGGCAATTGTAACCAGGAGCTGTGGAAACAGGCTTAACATGCCTTCTTAGAATGTGGAATTTAAAGGTTTTATCTGAAGTGACAGATAAAAAATACATGCTACTCAACATATATTTCATTCCTGTTTATTGTGGAATAGACTATCTATAAAGTAAACAATCTTCTGTTGGTATCAGGTTGATTTAATTGTCTTGACCATGTCTATTTGCCATGCAGCTAATATAGCGAATTCATTGGCTGCTTTTGTTCAATTTGACCATAATGCTTACTGACTATTTGGCCTACAGTAACGTCACATTATCCCAATCAAGTTTACCTATTAATGAGTGGCTGTATTTTAAGTACATTTGGTAAGCCTAATATGTTGTTTCATTACTGGTGATGAATAACAAGATTCATTCTAGTAATTCAATTGCACAATGTGCTGTAGACTAGAACTTGATGTGCTATTTATCATATCTTGTTAGAGTTGTGAGCAGTTTAGTGAAAAGGGTATTTGCATAAAGACACATCATATTTAAGCTTCACAAATGGCCTCATTGGTTAACTTTATTCTTGCTGCGTGTGTCTTTGTATGTGTGTGTGTGCTTGTGTGTGTTTGCGTGTGTGTGTGTTTTTGGTGGGCAGTGGGAGGGTGGGGTAGTTGTAGAATGGAGAAAGTAAGAGAGATCAGGTAGAGGTGTATTTTTACCAAATGCCCCTGACAAGCATGTGTCAAACACCTTGGGACTATCATGAAAGAACAATAGGAAAATCAAACTCTCAAATCAAAATCCACACAGCGAGAAACCTTCCACCATGGGTTAGGGTTAGGGTCCTGGGAGCACCGAAACTGGGCTGAAGTTTGGCCATTAACAGCCTTGAAAAAAATCAGGTCTTAGGTACAGCAGCAGACAAGGGTCTATCCCCACCCAAGCCCACTAAACAAAACCCTGGCAGTGAGGGGAGAAGATGCTGCCTAGCTTTTAGCGGCACATGAAGATTTGATAAACACCCTTTCCTTTGTAATCTGCACGAAAAAAGAGGAGTGACGAGGCCGACTGGAGCATATCTGAAGCCCCCCGAAAAGGACGGACAGGACGCAAAACATTAGTATTTTATTTATTAGGTTGAGTGTCATTTGATGCATAAATAAAGAGAGAGGATAGAATGAGGTTAATTAAAAACCTTGTCAAGCGCCCACACGTTCTGACAGTGCCGGAGCTCGACAAACTTCTCTTCTGATCGCCAAACCTCAACACTGAAGCTGAAAACTGACTGTGACAATGCCCACTGAAATGTAGTGTGATCAAATTATGGAGAGAGAGAAACGTATGTCCTTCTCTCACAGTTTAGAGTCTTTTATACAAAGGAATTATAATAATGATATCACTGTTCGTTCATACACATACTGTAGGCATTACGTTATGAATTCTATTGGCACATAAAAGTCACATTAATAATGCACGGCATCCTCTTAATTGCGTCTATATTTCAGGCTTTGCATACAGATTAGCTTGTCATTACTGCTAAGTAATTCTGAACACTCATTATTCATTATGAAGGAGTTATAATGTTGCTTTAGAGAGTGGGTTCTCAGTTCCTATTTAAAGTTCAAGTCTTGATGAGAGAGGCCCATGTCTGATGTCCTATGAACTCTGAATCAAGTTCCCTGCGTTAGTTTGATGCTGAAACAATGGTGAACACTAAACACAGTTCAGTCAAGACACACGTGATTGATTTCACCATTTATTCATATACATAAAAAATGGTTTAACATCGGCGGAATGGATGTACATGGGAAGGCGCTCCCTGCCTTCACTGCAGCATGCATGACATGAGGCAGGGAGCAACGAGTTAAATCCCCCACGGGGAGTACAGACAGACAACATGGGGGAGAAGGGGATGGTGGTGGGTGGCAGCAGCGCAGAACACACAGGTAATTGAGGACGCGTGTGCGTGCATGTGTGCGACTTTATAGCGCCGCCTATCGAGCTAAGCCTATGGGCTAAGCCTATGGGCTAAGCCTATGGGCTAAGAACACGGCGATAGGTGATATGACGCGCGCTGCCCAAGTGCCATGCCTTGCTTTTTACCTTAACTCCATCATGTATTGATACAGTTCCTTTTATTAATTTTTATCCAAACATTTACATTTAGCAGACGCTCTTATCCAGAGCGACTTACAGTAAGTACAGGGACATTCCCCCCGAGGCAAGTAAGGTGAAGTGCCTTGCCCAAGGACACAACATCATTTTCCACGGCCGGGAATTGAACTGGCAACCTTCTGATTACTAGCCCGATTCCCTAACCGCTCAACCACCTGACTCCAAAGTGATGCAAAAACAGTGCATGTAATATAGAAAGTGTTGCACTGTTTCTAATGAATACACTTGAGACACTTAATACAAATAACAGATATCCTTATTAATTATAATTCAGAACTTGTCACAGGTGAAAGGGTGAAAAGGTTCTGTTTTAGTTTTCCCAGTACTTTCCGGTAAATAACAATAAAATAAGATTGTCATAAGAGATTATTGCGAGTAGTATCTTGGCAAGGGTCAGAGTTTGAACCAAGGTCAGGACTGAATTAGCTCCTACTGGGAAGAACTGGGCCAGCTTAGTAAGCCATTATGAACTCAGCAAGAAAAGTCCCTTAGCACATTACTACACTCCGATGGCATAAATTCTTAGGACAAAACACCAAGCCTCAAACATGATATCACTATTGTGGAGTCTTTTGGCATGACACAACCAGTGACCCTAGTGTGCAAGTGATCTCAAAACCCTTTAACCGTAAGAGCCTATTTCCTTTTTCTTTGTCTAAGACCTAAGTGTACCACGACAGACTGTCAACAACGACTCCACACTTGTTACCCACCAGGGGGGTATTCCAGGTAGCGGGTTTAACAAACTCTGAGCCTAACCCTGAACTCTGAGTTGAGTTACTTTAAAATTGGAAACTCTGAAAACTCGGTTCCAGAAAAGCTGATTTGAATTTGTTAACTCAACTCGGAGTACGTCAACTCTGAGTTAAGCGCGCGCATGAGAACTATTAAAAGCCAACATCAATGGAGCTCCGATACTGGGATCAACCATGGCACCCAGCAACAAAAAACCTTGTCCTACTTCACCACACTTCAGATATAAGTTTTATTTCGTGTTCAATCTGAGCACATATTACGGAAAAAAAGCAACACGGCTGTAGCAGCGTATACAATTGGCGTGGGAGACAAACTGCCAAGTCAATGCATACATTTGATGTAATAGCCAGTCCATACCGTTAATATTACAGAAGAAACAGTGGGAGACTTAATAAAATAGCATGTTCAATGTTATATTCAATATAAAAACATACTACAAACAGGTAAGACATATTTAGCTTAAGCTATACGCTTGTGATTGTAGCCTCGAAGTCACCTTGGTTTTAATCATATATCGACATGATACAAAGTAAATATCAATTGGTGCCTATTTCAACTTGTAATAGCAGTTTCCCCCAACAGAATGCTTTTCAAATCAAAATGTATTTGTATAGCCCTTTTTACACGCAAGCATGTCGAGGCGTTCACATACGCCCATAGAACTGCCCCTCAACCAACCTAAACCCTCAAGGAAGACAAGGAAAAACTCCCAGAAAAACCCACTGCAGGAGAAAAAATTGAAGAAACCTTGGGAGGAGCAATTCAATGAGGGATCCCCTCATTGAATTGCTACAAAATACAGGAATTTTTGTATTTTGGCTATATTGACTATATTACGTAGATGGAAAAATGCAGTTCTGGTAATTTGCTTAATATTTTCATCAAAGGATGATGACGATGATGATTAAGATGATGAAGAGACATTGACTGCTGCCGCAGAAAATGGATGCAGAGAATTATGTATGGTAGCTACTGGTAGTTCTCTCCCCATGTACTTTTATTTACAGGCTTGTGTGGAATTGTCAGTTACACTGACATTATGAGAATAATGAATATAAAAAACGATTTGCACATTCTGATCCTGTTGAACAGAGCATGGATGCAGTATACAGTGATATGTTCATTTAATGGCAGGTGAATTCTGCATGTGGAACTGTGAAATGTAATGCAATCCCATGTATTCCCAGTTACAAGTAAATGAGTTGTACAAATTGCACCTCATGAAGAATTGCCAAAAACTGACCAAGAGATGGTGTAGGCCTACTTAGGGTATAAGAATAAAGGATAATCTTGAAAAAGATTTACTGGAACACCAGTTACAGGAGGATGCATGTAACAGGTGATGTTAATTGTAGAAACAATAATCTATATCAATATTAATTGTTGAATTTGCTGAATTTATATTTTGACCAAGAGATGGTGTACTTAGGGCAGAAGAATAAAGGCTGATCTTGTAAGGCTATCAACCTGCCCCCACCCTTCATATGGTAAAATCTGGAGTTACTGGATGGAGTCTCAACTTGATGGCTCTCACACATCATTGTGTAACTTACTGTGGCATTGCTAGTCATGTTGATAAGTAAGGGTCAAGATTGTGGTGTTATTAGTTGTTTTGGGTATAAAAGGAATTGTGAAGCATCTGTGGATTCTTGATCTCCTGAGACCTTCTCCTCAGCTCTGGCTTGTCCTACTCCTTCTTCCTCACCTGTAAATGTAAATTATTATACCATGTAAATTATAGGAACAATAGCCAATAAACATACTCATTGTTAGATTTCTATTTGTAGGCAATGAAGAAGACCAAATACAATTTCAATTATTTGTCTTTATTTCAGTGCCAAAAAGTATTTGGTCAGTTCTGAGTGCACGTCCACGGCGAGTAACATTAGCGATGTTGGCCTAAGGGCTGACAATGTTGCTAAAATACATTACAGATTGTGACGGGAAACGGTAACGTTAACCTAGGTATTCATCAGGGAATTAAAGCACATCGAATCGCAGTCTTAAAATCCTCTCCCGGCGTATAACTAAGCGAATTAAATTTTGTTCGAGATCGGTTGGCTGAACCAGGAAAGGATATCCCTAGTCTGCCAACGCTATCAGTCTCAGAAAGAGGGAGGGGATAGATAAAAACGCAGAGTTTGGCATGGAAAACCTTCTAGCGAGCAGGTTAGTTTCACGGAGTAAGTTACCATGGAAACTTACCAAAAGGTTTCGTTACCTCTCTTTCTGGAACGGAAACCTCGGAGGAAGCCTCTTTTCAGGGTTAAACAACTCAAAGTTTTCACTAAACCTGCTACCTGGAATACCCCCCAGTACTTCAACCCCCCGTGCCTCACCTGTGTAATAATATACAAACCAATGTGACAACTGACTCTTCCATAACAACATGACTATCTCAACCCACCACTCACATTTGATACGAGTCATTCTCTCTGTCTCTCTCGCTCTCCCTCTTAATCTCTCCCTCTCCCTCTCGTCTGTTCACTTCCTCTCTCACTTCCCTTTTTCCTTCCTGCACACAGATGGCATGCGCTCGTCCTCTCCAACTACCATCATGGAGAGAGTTAAACACACATTCCGTTTTTTTTCCTGTCTTTGACACGTTCTGTGCTTGCGAGAGATATCGTATACTTTTACATGAATGCTCCTTTCAATGTCAAATGGCTTGCGGAGGGACTGCCTGACAAGGATTGAAATACCCATGAGACAGACTTTCTCCAAGGCATGAGCTAAGAAGCCCTGTATCTGCTTCATTCTAACTTATTTCCTCATGACAAGAAACAGTAAGAGAAACTCTCGACGCCCACATGAAACTAAATGAATTTACTTGTGACAACACAGCTTCTGTTTGGTACTAAAATCATAAGCATAAATTGAACACAAGGCCAGTGACATGAATGGATGGGCCGAAGGCAGGCAGTTAATGATGGGTGAAGATATGCGGGACCCGTTCAGTTCCACACAACTGCTAAATCAGTTATCAAGGACAAGAAGGACCTCAGGCATCATTAAGCAAACTTGCTGATGATTAATCAATACAGCCTCTCGCCCCCTCATCCTACTTGCATTTCAATTTGAAGAGGGAGCTGATCTATACGCATCCTAATCTTACTGGGGGAAAGGGCCAAGGTTGACAGATCCTCCCACATCTACGTGTTGTTTAATAATGACACAGGACTCAAAGCTACAATTATTTTGAAAAATAACACCATTGAGTGCTATCAAAATATTATCTAAAATTGAATCTACATTTTGCAGCACTCTCCCTGTAAATTACCTTGGAAACATTTTTCTCTTTGTTGTGTAACATTGTTATTTTGTACTTGTTTCCAGAACATTCTACCCGTTAGGTGTTTCGATCCCGTAGTTGATGACCTGTGCTGACACAGAGAGGTGTCTATCGAGGAGCAGGGGCTTGTTATTTTCCCAGCATGCACCTCATTAGTGTCCTTGTGACCTTTCCAATTGAACAGGACAGTAGCTAGGAAACGTTTTGAATACAGAAATGCATCCGTCTGACATTTACACAGGGATATTTTCCCGAACACCCATGCCAACTCTCGTTTGGACAGATGAGAAAATACGAGAAAAACAAAGGGCCACAGTGAAAAACGAGTGGAGCTTTAATTTCCCCTCAGTGGATGATCCTGAAATACGATGGTTGCACAAATGATTGCTGGAATTCACATCTGTAGATCAGGATGATAACTCTCCCCTGGCTCTCCCCACAGCAAGAGCTACTGACGCTGGAGTCCTTTTTATTGGTGGAACGTGCTGCACCAATTGTAAATATAAAGTACCTGAAAACAGCACTTAGTTATTTCTGAATATATAATAATAAAGTATTGCTTCTGATCATGAAATTAACTAAAAGAGTTTCAGTTTGAAATACGAGATATTAAAGTCTAGAACTGTCTATGCTGTCTAATATATTTTTTGCTCTGGATTATCCCAGCAGCCCATCAAAGCCCATCACAACTAATACACTGTTGGATTATACAAGACAGGCTGTGCATTTTATACTTCACTCTATAATGCATGAGGTTTAAACTTTAAACTCAATATGACCTGATGACCAACTGACACTAACACATAAAGTACTAAGCATTCAATTAAAGCTGCTCTGTCACTTTACTGCATACAGCCCTACTGCAATCTTAATTTTTGTTATTACATTTTATATTTTATATTTACATTATACAGTTTTGTCAGTATTTTGTTGGAAATTGTTAACATTCAAAAATACATATCTTGCGAATTTAAGGACTACTGCAGGCACATTTTAAAGATTCTTATAGGTTTATTATATTTTTAGTGTATGCAACTGCCTATCAAAGTAAATTCCTTTTTTACTTGGCCATTTAACTTCATTCGGATTCGGATTTAGGACATGAAGCAGCAACACATTAAAAGGTTTATTTTAGGTTCATTTATTTCATGCTTTTCTTGATACAAGACCTGAAAATCCTGCAGTGTCATCAAGGTTTTTACTGTATACCAGATAGAAACATGTTCAGTGTGATAATAAGTGTAATTTTTGGGAAATGGTTATGTGGTTTCAGCTCATGATGAGTATAATAATGTCTGTTCATTACAACATAATGCTGGCAGAAAGGTGGGAGGGAATTTCATAATGTGTTTGACTCATTAGGCTGTAGAGATTTCATTGGACATACATACTGTACATGCCCACATCAATAGTTACTGTGATATGCAGTAGGCAATGCCTCTTGAAAAATAATTCCTTTCTTCTCATTTTAAATATGCGTCATTGGGAAAAAGTTTGTGATTCACACCCTTGGGATATAAACATACTTCAAAAGGAAGGCTAGGCATTGCTCAATAGAAAAGTTAGACAGATTAAAGAAAAAGATAAAATTGGTATGGAATTACAAAGCAGCAGCAATTTCTAAAATGATTTCCAGTATAAAAAAATGTGCCCATCTGAAAAATGTAAGTGCAATTGTAAAAAACCTTATTTGACGAACAATCATTTCTGTTTGTCTCATATAGACAGGGCCAGACTCAAATGGATGGGAATGGCAACTCAGGACATTCCTAATTTGAGAGTTAATCAAGCATCTATTTTCCCATTGGGTGTCTAATACTGAAGGTGTTTCGACAAGTGCATCATAAACGAACCCTCAGAAAGCTACCTTGCTCCTTGCTAACCCAATGAGAAAGACTGTCCACTCACCACTAATCCACACAACATCATCATGATCAGCCTGACATCTTTCCTTTCAACAGACCCAAATACAACCTATGACCGCGATTAAGCTATCCCAAACATCCTCGAGACATGCCAGCCTGGGGTGAGCTACCGCCTCCTTTTATATACGTAGATTTAATTTCACACACATTGGTTTTCCCTGTAAAATCAATTCATTGACTCATGAGAATTGGATGCCTCAGTGGACAGTCCTCATTATAAATGCTCACCACTAACTCCTCATCTTGAATGCTGCCTCTTTATGCCGCATGGACAGAAACATCCATGAAAGTTAAATGACATCATTATGCTGCGCCTAAGATAAAACTAATACCAGCTGAAAAATGGATATACATAGAGTGAGAATGTGTATGTACGCGTGAGAGAGAGCGATAGAGATAGAAAGCGCAAAGTACCAACTGGAGGTAATGGGTGATAAACACCACAGCTGCCTATTTCCAAAACTAGCACCAAGCACTTTACCAAAGGGGAGAAAAAATAAGTGATATGTGACAGAGTCAGAGTGTTATTTACATATATTTACCCCCATCATCACCTGAGGATGGGTCCTCAATCCAAAAGTAAAGTTGTTTACTATTTCACTATGTTATGTAGTGCCTTCTGGCACTATTTTCTTCTTCCTCCAAGTCAGACTAAAAGAACACTTTTGAGATAAGGTTACCCTGGCTGAGACTGTGTTATCACAAATGCTATGTTGGGATCTGCTGTAGATGGTAAGGTGACCCAAATTGTATTTGTATCTCAACATTACCAGTTTATTTTATGACAGCTCAACTATAGTTGGGAGACAAGACAGATTGTAAAAGGTATGTCAATATAATTTCAGATGGTCAATTAAAAAGAGCAATCAATACCAACATGAAGCATTGAGATTGTGAGACTGTGTCCCCAAGGCCTATATCAGTTATTTTCTATATGTGTGTCTGTAAGGTGTGTAGGGGGGGGGGGGGGTGTGAGAGCGGTATTTCACATTGAATTGAAAATATGAAGTTCATAGCCACAAAATGATTACAGGCTTAATCATAATTGGCTGGTCGAAGGGAGATTGAGTTTGGTTTGATATTGGAGTTATCTGGGGTTCTACCTGCCACACATTCATTTCCTTCTCCTTGCAATTGTTATGAACAGGAAACCAGCCTCATGCTTAGCATGGTTAATGTCTGGCAAGGCCATTTGTATTCTGGATGGCAGCTGGCACACAGCTTCACTAAGGTAACATTCTCATTTGCATTCACACCTCCCCAACAACAGAATTCCCTCTTTGTCAATTATCATTCTGAAATCCTTAAAGGTTTTCCAATTATCTTGTTACTCCCAGATTATCGCTAAAATTGCATCATCATACTTTTCAAGCCAAATGACCTCTTAGGGTGAGCTTTTCTATGCTGAGGTCAATATACCAACTGAGGAGGTATTTTATATAATCATTAAACGTAATGCAACACCATGTCAAATCACTTCAGAAAATCGAAATATAATGTAATTAATCAGGGTTAGGGCTAAGATTAGAAAGGCCTTGCGGAAGTATACAAAATATAAATGTTTAGGCATGAGAATAATGGTTGTGTTTAGGGTATAGGAATTAAGGTTGAAAATAGGACGGCAGAAAGTGAAAAGGAACTGTTCAAGTTCCAACTAAACAATCAAACAACTACTGTCAAATTAACTGATTAAATATTAATTTTTAATCACATAGTGAGTAAATGTTAATCACCTATTGCACATTTTCTGTCACTAAATGTAATTTGTGAGAAACTGGGCTCAAGACACAATAAACAATCTTTGAAATGACATTCTTGTTTGTTATAGAATGTGTGTAGATTCAGATGCAACACATTTTAGAATTGGTTGAATTTCAGATGTACGTGAAACACACATAAACACGGTGGTGTTCTATGTTATTTTCAACTATGTTTTATGCTCTCTTTACTACAAGCATTACTCTAAGGAAATATACACAATTAATTGTTAGAAAGGCACAAACTAGTGAGATGATGTCTTTATTGTATCAACAAAGAGGCAAAAGGATAGTTTTGACCGATTCAACTCATTGCGGCCAAGCTGCAGACTGTATGAGACTTGTGACCCAATTATTCTTACCCTAGATTTCAAGAATCATATTTGAATGAAATGATAGTGGGACATGAGTGGCCAGGGTTGAATACCATGTCCTGTTTCATCACAAAAAAGAGATGCCTTGAACACCCAAACACAAGCCAAATCTATTCAATCAAAACGTGAAATGCATTTGTATAGTTCCAGAATGTTAATTCGAATGTAATCATCAATCACACAGTAGATTGATAACATGTTGCAGTCCCTGTATGACATTTTGCCTGTTAACATTGGACTGCGTATTTCAATGAGGGAAAACGGGTCATCCACACCATTATGAAAGGGCAAGTGTTGCCTTGAGTTTTTTCATCTCGTCTCAGACTGACGCATTTGACCAATTATCCATGTGTGTCTGGGCAGTGCCGAGGGGGGAGCCAAGGCAGGAGCTGGGCTCTGCCTCCTCCTGACCCTCTCGTTGGGCACTGGATAGGAAACAGAGCAACAATAATCGGGGAAGCTGGCTCAAATGTGTCAAAACAAGACAGACAAGCCAGCTTCTGGATTAGTAGGGACAGCAAAAAAAGATGTGTCATCACAGAAGGCTATGAGAAAGCAGGAAATGGAGTTGGAGGAAGGGAGGGGTGTCGATCATTTGAAGTGAAGGAGACAGAGGATTGGAGCCAGGTGGAGGGGGGATGGACAAGGGGAAGGAGAAGGGGAATGGAATCAGGTGGAGTTGGCTGGAGGCAGCCACTCAGGCTTGGCTGGTGTGTCTGTGGGTCTGGCACCGGCTGCAGCCCATGCACCTGCTCCCTGCTCTCGCACCAGTCCCAGCAGGCCTGCAGGTATCGGCCGTCCTCAAACACACTGTCTGTACAGCTGCACACTCTGCAGTCGAGAACAAGGCACATTTTCCAGGCACACGACACACCTGCTTCCGGGAGTACGTTACATTAAATACTTCATTTTGGATGTGTTTGGTGTGTACACGTGCCTTGTGTTTGTGATCAGAAATCAATATAATATATTCGAAAAATGTTTTTTCTCTGTCTTAATTGTATACTAAATGGACCCCGGACTTTCCGTGTGAGAGCATGTGATCAGAACACTTTGTAGATTTTTCTCCAGTGCATTGCGAGGGGTGAAGTTTATTCTAACAAGTCATTTCAAAGTTTGCTTTGATTTGAATATCTTGAAAACTTGCTTAATTAGTGCTTACATAAGAGGGGAACCAACCAGTCACCAGTTGTCTGATCAAATTTCCCATTAGCAAAGATATAACAGAGCTACCCTCTGGAGTGCTGGCCTAGCGAGCTAATTCCTGAGGAACAATGCACGAAGACTGTGCCGCTCTGACTGCTCCGCCAGTGCAGAGAAGTAATTAAGAGTTGCAGGCAGCCTGGGCTCTATTGGGTAGCTTTTAGGAGTAATTTACCCTCCCATGCAGAATGGACTGAACTCACCAGGCGGTCTAGTCCGTACCTTAGTCGGGACAGGACCAGGCTTTGGTGAGGCCGCCCCTTTTTTGATAACTGCGCCCCCCACCCTCCACCACATCCTCACTCCCTCCCTCCTCCTTCTCCTCGTTCTTGGCAATGATGGTAAAAACGACCATCGTGGACACAGGTTGTTGACCAAAGGCAATTTTCTCCATTGTGCCAAAAGAGCCCACAGTGATGTAAACATTACATGGAAGAATGGCTCTCTGATCGCCCAGAGAGATTGGAAAGTAAAGGTCGGGGATTGCTCCACCAGCCCACCGCGGCAGAGAGGGGTGGAAGGGGATAGGAGGGGGGGAGGCAGGATGTGGAAAGATGTGTGTGGGGGGGGCACAAGAAAATTGAACCAACAGGTTTGGAAAGGGCTTAAAAGTATCTGCCACATAAGATAAGCTTGATCTCTTCACTGTCTCTCACGCGTGAAGAAAACACACAGCATGCCAACAATGGCCACAGGTGTTACCTGTGATTACATAGGCCTCTTAAACTTGTTGACTGACACACACTCTTTGGTGTGTGTTTATTTGCCCTATTTATACAATATAATAGACATGGCTCCTGACCTCTGAACATGACGGCCACACATCTATTAGAACTACCGACATAATGTAACTCATAACTAATGTTAGCTCTCTCTTGTCGAACACCCAGAGGCTGCCTTTAACAGGTTTTTAAGTTACCTTGCTTCCCTTTCTTTCAAACAGATTTAAGCATGTTTTTCCCCTGAACAAATAAATATAGATTTCCAAAGTGTTATGTTAATTATTACACATTGTATGTAAGTAAGTAAGTAAGTAAGATTTTATTTATATAGCACATTTCATACAAGAATTGTAGCTCAAGGTGCTTTACATAAAATCAATAAAAACAATAATACAAGTGATAACAATTCAAACAAAAATAAAAATCCCAATAAGATCTCTGTTCAAGCGAGAAAACAACCCTAAAAAGTAGGAAAACCCTTTTGAGATAAAATTACTTAAATGCTTCGGTAAAAAGGTAGGTTTTAAGCTGTCTTGTAAAAATGTCTAGAGTGTTTGCTTCCCTAATATTTATGGGTAATTTGTTCCATAGTTTTGGGGCGTAATTGACAAAGGCCGAATCACCAATCTTCTTATGACAGCTTCTGGTGACCTCTAATAGGCCTGCATTTGATGATCGCAGTGTTCTAGCTGGTGTGTAGTTTATAAAGGAGTTAGCAATGTAGCTAGGTCCTTGTCCGTGTAGAGCTTTGTATGTGAGGAAAAGGACCTTAAAGTCAATTCTGAAAGTAACAGGGAGCCAGTGTAAAGTAGCTAGGACAGGACTAATGTGTTCTCTCCTTTTAGTTTTGGTTAATAATCTAGCTGCAGAATTTTGAATGAGCTGTAGTCTTTCAGTGGTTTTCTTGGGAAGACCAGTGAAAAGTGCGTTACAGTAGTCCAGCCGGCTGGATATAAAAGCATGAATTAACTTCTCTGCATCATTTTGGTTTATGAATGGTCGTACCTTTGCTATATTCCTCAGGTGAAAGAAAGCTGTTTTGGTCACTTTATTAATGTGAGAGTTGAAATTCAAATGAATAGGTAGAACTATTTAAAACGTTAAATCTTCTATTTATACAGGTTATTTGGTGTTATTAATACATTGCATAAACATGGGCATAGGGGAAAATAATTTAAAATGATGCTTGAAAATGAACATAATTTGCATAACCCATTTAGACATGCAGTGCAATTATCATCCTATATTGTATAGTGCAGTACATGTCTCATCTCCCTGTTTAAATGAAAGCCAGGATATAAAACATACCTCACAAAGCTCCAATTAATTGTCAGCACTTAGCCTCGCTTGCCTCTCAAAAGTTCAGCTATTACGCAAGGTAATTTTCTATGTACCCACAATGCTTCATTTGCTATATTTTACATTAACACAGAATTGTAATTTCCAAACAAATGTGCCTTATATCTCTTTAAAAATGGAAAGATGAAAGGGCTGGCAAAGATCAATGAAAAAGCTCTCCTCGACTCTCGGTGAGAATGCTGCAGTGAAATTGGAGCTAGATTGCGTGTGACACGGTGTCTATGGAAGATCAAAGGGCTCCTCTGCTTTGCTTTGCATACCTCAAACATCATTAAAAATGCAGCTTCCTTCTCTACCTGCCGCTTGTCACATCAATGGCCGACAGAGCAGATATTGTTCACTGGGCAGTTCCAGGGGAGAGATGGGAGACTTGACTGGTTCAGCATGTGGCAGGATTTGAGCATGGAGGGTCTGATTTATGCTTGATTGTGACTGAGACTAGCGGGCTGAGGTGAGCGGGCTGAGGCGAGCGGGCTGAGGCAGAGGCGAGCGGGCTGAGGCTAGCGGGCTGAGGTGAGCGGGCTGAGGCAGAGGCGAGCGGGCTGAGGCTAGCGGGCTGAGGTGAGCGGGCTGAGGCGAGTGGGCTGAGGCTAGCGTGCTGAGGTGAGCGGGCTGAGGCTGGGGCTAGCGGGCTGAGGCTAGCGGGCTGAGGCTAGCGGGCTGAGGCTGAGGCTAGCGGGCTGAGGTTGAGGGGAGTGGGCTGAGGCTAGCGGGCTGAGGCTAGCGGGATGAGGCTAGCGGGCTGAGGCCAGCGAGCACGGTGTCAGGTTGGTGATAAGACAACATACGTTCAGAACAGATCTCTCAAGCAGCGTTTGTGGTCGTCATGCACCATGTGGCAGGCAGGCAGGATGAGCTGCAGGATGAGATCCTACACCAAGCCTGGTCTCTCTGTGAGCATCCAGGCAGCATCCTACGAGGGGGTTGTGTACGGGTCAGCGGAAAATCCCAACACATGGAGGAGAGACACAGGAATAAGCAAGGACACGCCCACGGGTGACTGGACACCGTACAGATTTCCTGACAGACTGACAGTCGCTAGCATGCAGACACCACCTGGTATTGGTCCCATATGCTGCTACGCACATACTGAATGCCTGAACACACACAAAAACACACATGCACGTTCACTTTAGTTCTGGCTCAAATGAACCTTGAAACACATCGAAAAAGCTGGATGGTACATCAAGCCAAATGAAAATGATGAGCAGTACTTAAAAAAAAAGGAAATTGCCTGATAACAATTTGTATAATTTGTTTGCCAAACCAACAGCACGAGTAACGCCGGCTTGATGAAGTCAAATGGCTCTGAAGGTAAACTAATCCCCCAAAAAATCTAAATTGTGTCCATTCACGGTACTCTAAACTGTTCTGACGTCGTGATTGCCGTGATGGGGATGAACATCCAGCTGCAGCTGACCGATGTGGTTTCTGCTGTGGCATGTAGCTGGAGGGAGAAGCTTCGTTCACTGTTAGTTTGGGAAGATGATTGTCCCTGCACCCTGTAGGGATTCTGTTGTCTCTGTAGTCTGATGTTATGTAAGAAACTCCACATTTAGCTTGTTGCTACCCGGGACTATATGCCGAAAGGAGTAGTTCTCTGAAGCTATTTAGTCTATGTGGACTGATTTATACAATCCCCACACACACACACACACCCTCCAAACACACACACACTCACTGTGGCCTGCATTTAATATTCCCTTATTCAATGTATTCACATCTGAGTGCTTGAATTCACTACAGTATCAGACTTGCCCACACATCATCAAAGAAAGACACTGACACAGTCTCTCTCACACAAAAATACACAAACACACACAGCAGGCTATACATATTCATGATGGTGGTGCAGCATCTTCCCCTTTCCACCAGTAAGCTTGTGCCCTTCTCATGCGTACAGGAAAGGACAAGGAATTACCGTACGTTCACACACACACACACACACACACACACATGTACAGCAGAGACACCCAGAAACACAAGCACACACGCACAAACACAAAACCACACAAACAAAACGACTGAGTTGCCGTTTCAGTAGTCCGCAAACCCGTGAAGTCAAAGGCTAAACAGTGCCCCCTGCTGGGGAGCCCGAGCCGTCAGGTCACTGCACCTGCCACAGAGGGAGATCACTAACAGCTCCAGCTCTTTTAGCAAGATGTACGCGCGTGCGCGTGTTGAAGCATGTGCGTTGTAAGTGTGCGCTTCAATGCGTGTGTGTGTGTGTGTGTGTTCGTGTGCGGAATGGCAAAGGGTGATTTAGGGGTGTGGATATCAGGTACAGTAATAAAGGCCAACCCCATTGTAGGGACCAGGGGAGGGCTGGTGGACCCAACACTCCAGCAAGGCAATCCCAGAGATCAGCCTCTGCTGGGCTCCACATCTTCTCCAGCCCCCCTGATGGATGAGGGTGTCCAGTCAGCCAACGGACAACACAGCCCATTGAGATTAATCCCGCAATAAAAGCTCCATTATTCCTCCTCAGCGCCACAGGTTCATTCCTTGCGGCAATTGGTCACCTTTCTTGGGGTTGAGCCTCGCAATTAGGGTTGTCCCCCGCACGATAAGTCATCATCAGTGTGATGGGAAGGTGACGGGGTGGGCATGGATGATGGGGCGCAGACTTGACTGTATGTGCTGTCTGGCAGTTCGACCCCCCCCCCACTAAGATGCACCTTAATGTCTGTCCGTCCGCATGTGCGCACAGCCCTTTGTTCTAATCACTGGAACGGGGCATGTCACCGACCTGGCCCGTCACACCGTGAGGTCTCTGTGCTCAGGGAGGCTGTGGGAGGCTGAGTCGTTAGTGAAGGGAGAGGAGATCAACGTTGATCTCCTCTCCGTTACGGCACGGCGCCGCGAGAAGCGGACATTTTCCAAGTCGTTTCATATCCAAACTCGATCTATCCGCGGTCTGTTTCGCGTTCGTTCACGGCACATGAGTGGAGACGAATGCGGTCCTCTCACTGACGGTAAATGGAAATTGTTAGTATGTCTTGCGTCATGGCCACGGATGGCGGCGGGAGTGAGTAAACTTAGGGTGTGGATCTGTAATTTGTCATGCGTGGTGGGTTTCCGTAGAGAGGGGGAGAGACACTGACGACTGACAGATATCTCAGCCTGCTCTGTCACAAGACCAGCCAAGCAAATGCCAGATTGTCAGATTGCAGACGCTCGCCAAGGCGCCTGATCCTTTGATTTGTATTTGTTTGTTTCATTTTGAAACACAGCACCCGCAAAAAAAAATCAATTCCCAGCCAAATGTCACCTGCAAGGTGGAATGCTGAGCGATGTGTGGCTCTGCACATCAAATTACTGCTGCATCTGCGTATGTACAGGATGGAAACAATAAGCTTTCAGCGTGTAATGTGGTATTCTATATTGGCGTCATGCAAAGCAGACCCGTGTCTTTACACTTAACGTCTAGATTGACCTTCAGAACATGTCCTTAGTCAGGACAGAACAGCAGGCTGGCAGAATGACCAAATGAGACCAAGAGGACAAAAACACCTAACATAGGGCTGATAACAGACAAAGGCAAGACATGAGCCTATAATCCACCAGCCATAAAGCATACTGTTCGCCCCTTTGCTGTGCTGTGGTGAGATCTATGTGTTTTCATGTTGGTGTTCCTGCACCTCGGACTGAGGTTTATTACCTCTGGGAACACCTCTACTCACTGTCACAGGGGGACTGAATGACTGCTGCCCCCTGGCTAGCTAAGGATATTTGACCTGAGGGGAGCAATGCATGGGGGCTTGGGGAATTGTAAGACCCCCCATCACATCAAAACATAATATCGTAAATAAACTGTATTACGTGAGAGGAAGGGAAGAAAATATATTATACATGAAGTCCATTATGTGTATATGTACTGCAGCCTTCACCCTTGGGCACCAGAAGAGTCGACAGTAGGTGTATAATGGCCCCTGTACAGTGGGGTTCAGAGTCCTCAGAATTGCCCCGGGTGTCCTGTTGTCTGTAACCGAGAGAAACCAGTCCGTCACAGTTGGGGGGGGGGGTCTCTTTTCGCCCACTCTCTTCCGCCCCCCCTCCCTCGACTTCTTTAATTTCCCCTGCATGAAATATTCATCAGCCAGGCTGAATAATGAATGCGGTGCAGTTGAAGAGTGCAGTAGGCACCCAGAGTGAGACCTGCTGGGGCGCCCAAAGACAAGTCTTCCTCTCGCTCCCCGTCGCCGGGGCTCCCGTCTCTCTTGCGGATGCACTCGCAGCCTTTCAACCTCCCCTCCCACTGAACCCTCTCCGCCACACGTTCGTACACACACACACACACACACCCTCCAAACAGCCTGACAGGGAGACAGAGGGGGGGGTCCACATCTATTGGGCCTTACCTGCCTGTTAGCTCACAGCCGACTCCGCACTCGCGGGAAGATGCAACCATTTTGAATATGACACAGCCTTTTGAATGGGCCTCATTGATCGTGTCCGAGATTCGTGGGAGAGTCACCCCTTACCCTGATCCCAGCCCCATACCTGCTATATTGAAAACAGAATCCTGAAGCTGTAGGGTGTCGGGCGGTGCTAGAGCTTTGATCTCCCTTGACATTTTTCAGTTGAATTTGAGTCACCAAGCTCCCTGTAGGCGGTATTTGTGGAAGTTGGCACAACAGGGCCCTGCAAAATTGATTTAAAACACATATATTTCTGGTCATGACGTTTTAAATGACCTCTTCGTTCTATTGTTACTGTGGGGGGGGAAAGCATATTGTGCCAGTGTAATTTGGAGTGTGTGAATGTGGAAGTGTGTCATGTGGGCTAAGAGCGTATTGGATTCGGTAGAGGCCTCAATGCTCATCCCATCAACCTTTGCTTGATGTTGCCGAAAGAGAGAGAGATTATAAAGTGATTTCACTGACACGCAATATAGGATTTATGAAATAGGAAGCCTTCACCCATCTTCATTATGAATCTCAGGATGCTGTTGATCTGACACAGACCTCTATTTATAACCATCGGAAGAGAGCGGCGACGGAATCCTTCAACGACACTGAAGCGTTCCAAATTTGTCACGCCTCTTAGGCATTCCCTGCGAGAGGGGGTAGTCAGAATGGATCCTTCAAGGTTGTGTGAGGGAGGCGAAGACGGCACGACGCCGCGCTAGCCGTCCGAGTTCGCGAGACGCTTCATGCTTTTCAAGCACATGCTGCAGAATAACTGGCATGTTTTTTTCCTCCAGGCCCGTGGGCAGGGAAGGGAGTCATGGGGGGGGGGGGGGGAGGGGGGCGGGGGGCGGGGGGGGTGATGGAAGGTGTCTTAGGGTATGGATTTTGCTCTCGAGGCACGCTTAAGAGTGCATTCAACTTCTTCTGGTGCAGGTGCAGGCTTGCTCAGGCTTGCTGGACCCCCACAGGTAGCTCTGTGGGATGACTACCATTTCATACCAGTCCTGGCAGGAAGTACTCCTGACTGCCTGTGAAATGTATGCGGAACTCCAACTTTAGCCAGTGGGATGAATCTCTTTCAGACTGACCTACATGTATGACACACACCGCACAGTACATCTCTACATTAGAAATTAGCTGAAAGCATTCGAGATGTGGCGCTGAATGAGAACTGAATCGACCCTCAAACTGAGCACAGAGTGAGTGAGGGAAGGGGGACGAGAGAGAGAGGGAGCTGTGCATAGGAGAAAGAGAGCGCGATGAAGGCACGCCCCGGTTTTGGAGAATTCTGCACCTCAGAGCCGTTTGATGAAGATGAACTGAAGTGTTCAAAATCAATAATGCTCAATATGTCCCCAGACAAGATTGACTACTGGGTCTGTGTGTCAGACTCCGGTGTGAGACATAAAGCAATAACGTTGGAGTGCCAGGGTGGCATCTACCAGCAGAGTCAAATAAGCTCAAGTGCAAATAACGTTTGAAACGACGTTGTATAGTCAGACAGACACAACAAACACAGAGCTATGCGTCTTCAAACAAAACCCAGCATACCAACAATTGTTTTCCACCCTCTGTCTGCAGAATGGCCTCCTCCGAGGTGAAAAGTAAAGGTGGCATTCTGTCTTCATTAGATGAAAAGATTCGGCAATTCTTCACAAACACTGTCCTCGATACACAGCTGGTGTTTTGCTGTCTCTGACAAGGACGTCCCTGAGGGGAAACACTTCGACCGTGGCTCTGGAGAGGTACCGTAGAGCCCTCTACCAAAGCCAGCGGAGCAGATCCATGCAGACGGAGTATTGATCTTGCAGAGAGCCGCCTGCATATGGGATCATGATGGCCGTACTTAGTGTAGGAGGCATAACACATGGGATCATCAGGCGGGGGGTAAAGTCGGCGGTGCCTCAGATCTATACTATCGAGAGCATGCAGGCTTTTCTCTTATTTTCTTGGGGTTAACCCTCGTGCTGCCGTCGGGTCACATGACCCAAAGGTTCATAACAAACCATCGTTGTGTTTACCCAATTTTACCCAATACAAAAACAAATACAAATAATTTACTTTTAACCTTCGCAATGTGGGGGGTCTGAGACAGCCATACAGTTAAAAGAAAATGCTTCACTTTGTTTTTGTATGCGGTAAAGTTGTCGCAATACGACGGTGGGTCACAACGACTGATGGGTCAGAATGACCTGAAGATAACACAAGGGTTAAGAAATGTAGTCTGAAGGGGAGATGGGATGGTGGATGAATTCAGCCGCACAGAGAATGTGACCCTGGAATTTAGTTTGTTCGCCTTGCCTCACTGTCCAAGTCCAAAATGCCACAATGCAATTGAGCAAAATACAGAATGTGATTTCTCCAAATGTCAGGGGAGATGAAAAACTGCAACCCTCTCATGATCAAATTGCCTGTTAATGAGATTGTTTTTCATGAACACGTTTTCAATGCAGCGCAATGGCAAGAATATTATGGGGTCTTTAGTTCAACATATTACACTGATACGGGACTACAGTAAAGTACAGTGGTACAGTACCCTTATTTCATCTTGAGGATAGCAGGATAATAGATTATTAGGGACAAGGTTCAGACTCTAAACTGCTCTCCCTCTCAAGTAAAAAAATGTGACTTCCACCCCAGAATAATATATTCAAAGCATGATGTATGAGCCTGGTAGATCCTTCAATTAATTTTCCATGCCAGGTGATGTGAATACACCATAGTTTAGTACATTACCCATACCCAAATGAAATTATACAGACAGTATGGTTCACTGGAACAACTAGTTCTCATATCACCCGCAATCTATTTTAGCTAATCAATCTGCCACCTCTTCCACACGATTAATTATTCCGTGCTGGAACCTAACTATTAGCCCATCCTGCATATTGTTCTATAATTAGTTCTAAGTACAAAACCATACTGCAGTCTCCAGTTCTGAATTCACAATGCCTGCAGCTGTACAGTTTTCTAATACCACATAGCTGTACGGCTACGTCCATCTAGTACCACACATCTACTGAAGCTATCATTGTAACAAGATACATTGCATTTCAGGGCTAAATACGCTTTGCTTAATTTGACAGCGTCGTAATTCCACACCATCAAGAAACCTTCGCTTTTAAAAGTACTTCAGTTTTGGCCTCAATCAAGTCGGAACGCAGGGCAGAACCCCCAGTCCATTGGCGTTGCGTCCCCCAGGACTAGAGGGAATCGTGGGAAATAAATCAGTCCCTGCCACCATGGCTGGGTTTATTGTGCTCTAGAGGAAGTGCCCCTTGGATGACAGAAGAAGCATAAGTGTTGTCCTTGGTCCCCTATGCTGTTTCCTATCACTGACAGGCCACGAGAAGTGCCCATAAAGACTGCGTGTCACTCTTTAAAATCACAACCCCCCCCCCCATTTATGTACGCCCAATAAATGAGAGACGTTAATCACTGCCTTGCCACGGTCGCTGTAAATGATTGGGGTCCGCCTCCTTGGGTTTTTACCTGAACACCCATTACTTTTGATGGACGTTGAGCAGGGTTTCGGAGGGTTGCCTGGTCGAGCGCGTAAGATAAATGCTCATCAAACGCTGTGTGGGTGAGGCCTCTGACGTCAGAGGAGGCCGCAGGGTGAAGACGTCGCGCAGGGTGAACACGCTCGAGGAAGCTTCTCCTTTCCCATGTCCTCCTCCCCGGACAGCCAAAAGGGAACCGAAGGATACCAGATGAATCTGTTATCAGTCCGCATGCACTCTGTAAATACTTGGCCAACTTCGTTTTTGTTTCGCACCGAAGTCTGAAAGAGCTGTAACACTGGGTTTGCATGGTCCACTGCGTCCACATTTTCCAAGTCGCCGAGTATGTAGCCTAGCCTGTCCTCTCCAGCTTCTGACGAGCCCGAGACCACTTAGGCAGATGTTCTGCACCAAACTCTCTCCCCGTCGCTGTCACACCTGCACTGACACGGCAGCTGTTGCTGTGGCCTTTCAAATGGAGCCTGTAATTTGTGTTTTCAGATTTGGTTGCGCTGTCTAGATGCTCTTAACATGGTGAGAAGTCTATTAGAACGACCAGTGGGACAGTGATAGGGTCAGGGGGGGGGGGGGGGGTGTAAACAATTACAGACGACGCCAGGTCTTGGAAAGACAATACAAACAGGCAGGTCAACATGACAGATTTGAGCTTTCTTGTTTTGTTGCTTGGGCAAACCCAGCAGGCTCCAGAGGAGGGGGAAGGGATTTGTTTCCCTTGAGATGACGTGTGAAATCCCACCATTTGATATCCTCATCCATTAAAAATCATCCCGTTGGTCAAGACGATGGAGACCATTTGCAACGGCTGGATCCTACTAACTCTAATGCGAAAATTATTCAAGACTTAATGAAGCCTTCAAAACACCTTTCAGAAGCAGGTGGGTCTTCTTGTGTTCCCGTGTAGGTGGGTAATGAACCTCACTCTCCTATTCACATCTACTATCTTAAAACATGAACCTCCATGACTGCACAACTATTATCCTCTACCAACTGATGCTCCCTGTAAATGTAATGGTAAAGGACTTGTTAATGCATTTCTTTCAAGTAGCAAAACCACCCAGAAATACGTCAGTTACGAAATAAATTTCAGATGCCAAGAGCCAGATCTGTCCAAATAAGAACACTTTGACATGATAACAAGTTGCACAGCTCAGCACATGAAACAGTTTAGGGCACGCGTACCCTGGTGAAACAGGTCCAGCCCACAAGCGCTCTCTTTGTACAAAGAAAATGCATCTTTGCAGTCCAACGTGAGATCTTTATATCACAATTGTATCTTGTACATTTGTATTTTTTGTAATATTTGTATTTTTGTATTTTTATATTGTAATTTACGGCAACTTATATTTTATTTTATTGTATATTTAATTCTATTCTAATCCCACTTAGTACTGCTAGTTTATGTACCCTTAGTATAGATAGTCCACATATTTAAATTTTAGGTATATGTTTATTGTATGCACCTTCCTGCCAAAGCAAATTCCTTGTCTGTGCAAACTTTCATGGCAAATAAATCCCATTCTGATTCTGATTCTGATTCTGACTGTATCCATGCAAGGGCTTTGATCCTTCTCAATTGCTCAGAGAAAGCCTGGCTACTCGAACCCCGCCCATTTTTGTCACGTTGGATATGACAGTTATTATTGGATATCACAGTTAATGTGTTGTTTGGTTCCACCAGGGGGTTCACCTCACCTTGTCCCCTGAGAGCACGCCGTAAGCTAACTGAAATGCAAGGGAAACCTGGGAGTCTTAGAAAAGTGTTCTGACAGTGTGAGTAACCAGCACTGCATAATTCACATTAGAAACCAACATCTCATGAATTTTCTGCATTCACCGGAAAGTGTATGTATGAGGACTGTGAGCTATTAGGAAACATAAAGTTGCATTACCTTTAGCACCATCAAGAACTAAAGAGCTTATCGCCACATTAGCTTTTGTGCTTGTACACATTTTCTGTACTGTTAACTGTTGAAAAGTTAATAAGGGCCATTTTTACACCTGCATTTGTAGTGTGGTGTCACATAATGTAGTTGTGTGTTTTGGAATAAACAATGCATGTTTTTTGGGGTTCTGTTTTGTAGATCCACAACAATAGGAAGGTATAGATAAATAGCAATGGATAGATATTGAAGATGAAAAAATAACATGATTGTTCACTATGTTAAAATTTTAATAATATTATTTATGTATCAAGTAGAAGGCTTTCTTCTGTGGTACAACAAGCTGTACATCTCAAGCATGTGCTTAATGACAGTGGATGTGAGAGTTAAATAATGAATGCACAGAGTATTATGAGATCACTTGATGTAGATACATTTATATAATTACATAATTGTACATTTGTCCCGTTGTGCATTTATAACTATCTGTCAGGGTCATCTCATTCTCCATGTCTCCCTGCTGGGTGTCATCAAGCTCAAACAGAACATTCTATTTAAAAGCTTGGCTCTCCAAACTTAATTAGGCCCCCATTACTAATTTAAAGCTAACTTGTTTATGAGATAGCAGAGGTATGAATTATCCAATAGAGATGTCTCAGGGGGATTTGTAACCAAGCTTTATTAACACCAACTCACAAGGACAATTTCACAGCAGGCCAATTATTTCCAGAGCCCTGGACAGAAACCATTTAGGGGACTGAAGAAGAACCGTAAGACTTAATGATACAATTAAAAAGATTCTCAGAGGACATCTTTTATTTGAACCTGGGGACAATTTCATGTGAATGAAAGGAATTGAACCGATACAATGCAATCCCTGTCCATCTCCATGACAACAACACTAACATGGTGTGAGGCCAAGCCGTGCCCAGACAGGCCCTCTGAGTTTTAACTCGTGCCCACGTCTGGGGGGGGGCAGCTCCAACATGGAGATGTGTTGTGAACACAAGGTCAAATACATGGCTGCAACTCCATCGAAGCACAACGCACAGAATTGCCGGAACCCTCCACATTTTAATTGGTGCTTTTGTTGAGGGTTATCTAATTGATGAGGTCTTCTAAAACGTAACCCCTGACAAGTTCATTTCGCTCTAAGTGAATAAGACACTGCACTCCAGCAGTTCTGGTAACGGTTGACCCTGTTGAGAACAACATAAGGCTATTGTAAGTGAACAGCACACTTTATTAGCTAAAGCTTTCCTTTGTACCTTACTGAAGAGCTCGTTAATGACTAGTAATTACAGGTTTCATGGAATCTTCACGAGGACAGATTTAGGAAGTGTGTACTGCTGTCTATGTGTCTAACATCAATTACCCTTCTGTACCTCCAGTCTCAATTTCCACACCACTGGCAATGCATCAGAATGTTGATGCAACATAAATCATCCATTTCCACACCAAATATTACATTAAAAAGTAACTACTTGACATCCTGTTAAAAGTCTCTCTTCGCTGCAATGTCCAAAAAGATTTCATACTTTTAGTAATCATTTCTGTGATTTCAATCGGTTTCTGGCTCTGTGAAATTAAGTAACAAAATTGACCGGCCTACACATGACATCCATTCAATCAAATAGTTGTATAAGTTGCAGGAAAGATGGATGTAACTGTTTTACAACAATTTGGCGCGTCCATACGGACACAGGAAGTCCACCATATGGAACAAGCATCTGGTCAAGCAGCATCATCCACAAATTGCACTTGGACCACAAACAACTCGGTTTGGATATTGATGTTTTAAACTGTTACATCTGGAGGTTTAACCAGGCTGGGGAGTAGACCACAGTAAGAGGCGTCCTCGTTTACTTCATCCTGTCTTGCCTGAAGTCACCTCAGCTTACGCTGTGAAGCTAGCCACCTGTTCTGTCAAAACAGGCTTTATTTTCCGTGGCTCCGTTTTCTCAGACGACTTCAGAGGTCCTCAACACGACTGCAACGCTCGCCTCTGCGTATGGTAACCAGTGCGTGCGCAATGTAAACGATGGGGCGTGCATGCAATATTAATAGCCACCTTAGATAAAGATTTTTAGCTTGTGCCATATTACGCGTGTCTCTTTGAGGATGACAAGCATGATAAATGCATGGCAAATGGTGCCTTGGATTGATTTCCCCCACGTTTTTTTCCCACCTCTCTCATCTAGTTTACTGCGCAGTTATGGGCAAGAGCATCAATAATGGATTGAACAAGTAACTTACTGTACGCACTGTAACAAATAACACATTAACCACTCTGACAGGCCCTGCACAGGGGGAAGATCTATCAAGCGTGGGCACTGCCAAGGTGGCATCGCCCACAAGGCTGAGCGAAATCACTGTACAGACCCCAAAAACACAAATCCATCACCGAACAAAACAGGTGGCAGTCAGAAGCCCTGCTGACAAATAGGAAGACCACTGAAGACGCCTTTAATTGGTTCTCCAACAGATTGGGTTTCTCCCATGTGCTGATCCGTTGCCATATTTCACCGAGTAGAGAGGAAATGAGGAATGGAGAGAAAAAGAGGGAGCTGGAAGGGCTTGTCTGTGATTAAATTTGTGTCAAGATAAGCCAGTTACTTTCCCTGTCAGTGCCAAAGAGCCAAGTGGAGGAGCAGTCGGCTCTCTCAGACTTGTTTTAATAGGGTCGAGGCAGTAAACAGTACCTCCGCGTCGGACAAAAAGTGAACTTTAATTAAAAGGGATGACTCAGGCTTTTGGCTCTTGTCGTTGGCCGACTGACAAGTGGACATTTGTCTTCACTCGGTTTGTCCTTCCCAATGTCTACATCATAAAATGTATCTTGAATGATATGTTGACTCGGGTGCCCAAACAGTTGGGCCAACACTGCATCCATCAGCTTTTGTTGTAATGGGGGGTGGGGTTTGTGGGGAGGGGGTGGGGGGGTTAGTATTTACAAGCAGTATTTACAACCAGATAGATGGACTTTAATTACATTTAATAGAGAATAGAAATTTAACTACTGAATGAGGAGCAATGAAGTTCATTGCCCTTTATCAAATAGTCCTAAAATTGGTGTGCAACCTTTTATTATTGAACTATAACTACATTTAATTACAATGTGGATTTTCTGAGGCTTTTTAAAGCATTTCAAGATAAAGAACAAAACAACAATGATTTGGTTTTGGTCATATTTTATAATCAGTCCATGGAAAACCACAGCGTGAGGGTGACTTTATTTTCCAACCCACATCTCAACCTGACAGCTGATTAACATTCAGAGAGAAATTCCTAACATCAGACCATCACTTTAAGGAGGCATAAGAGTTTACATGACCACCTCTGTCACCAAAGTGTGGATATAATGAGAAGTTGATCGAGGTTGTCCTTCAAGAGCCTATTATCCAATGTGCTACCTTTCCCCCTCACAGTGGGCTTGCGTGTAAATCGCACACTCCCTACAGAGAGACTGATATTAGCAAGCTGGAGCAGCTGTCTGTCTGCGTGACACTAGGACAAAAGCCCTGCAATGAGCTCCCCCTGACTTTTGAGTCAATGAAGTTGTCACTTTCCCAACCAGCACCAGCTGTTATAATCGAGCAGAGAGCAAAACCTACAACCCTCACCCGGAAGTCATTCGTTTTAGGAACTTAAAACACCTGGCGCACTATCGATGGGATAGAAATGCTCATGTTTATCCAAATCAATTTTCTTCCAACACGATCAGTGTCTGAAGAGGAGCCATTCCTCATCAGCTGCATGTGCGTAAACCTCGCAGGAAAAAGATGAGCACGTCTTCGAGGTGTGTGTTACTGCGATGTTGAGGGGTGTCAGAGTGTCTTGCTGTCCGACGTGTCGTATCATTTCCCTTGCACCTCTCTTCTCCGGGAGTGTCTGTGATGCCGCGCGCCCAACACACCTCCATCCACCAGGCGAGCCAACGCATGCTAAACCCTGCCCGTCACCGACTCCTGTCTTGAGGCGACACCCAATCACTCACCTTCCCCAAGACAGGAAGACAAAGAGGAGACAAGGGCGGAGGAAAAGCTGGGAAAGGAGAAAATTAAAGAAAGAGTGACGCGTCTTAGATCCACTTCCGCAAATTTGCGCCAAATCAGTTTCACTGCCCGGTTTTACTGAAACGGCTTCACCAGGGGAAAGACGACAAACCGCGGAGAGATGACAGGGAGGGAGCAGATGTGACAGTGAGGCGGGGCTCCGCAGTAGTCAGTGGACATCACTGCCTGTTTCCTCCCGTGACAGCAGGCTGACTGCAGGAGGAAGAGGATAAGGCGGTGTGTGTTGGTGTGTGCGTGCGCGTGTGATTGAACCATCCTGAACCATCCCCAAGGTCATTTTTCATTCTTTTCCTGCCATCCCAGCGTTCTCTGTGGCGTCTCCGAAAAAGGAAATCCTTCACATCTAAATCGAAGCCCTCAGATTGGCCGGCTCTGTTGGAAGTGGGCCTTCTCGCAGTCTGAGGGAAGTATTTAATCGCTGTCCATATGCAACGGCTTGGCATGGAGAGAGGTCCTGGAGGGGAAAGAGAGTAAGTCCCTCAAGGCTTTTTTGTGCTTTTCCCAATTTTGAAGGAAGTTTAAGGTTGGGTTACAAACACACAAACACCCATGCTAGAAATACACACACACACATACAGTACACACACCCATCTTTCATTCCCCTCATTCCAGTGAATGTATAGCTAAAGCTGTCATGCATCGTTTGATTGCTGGTTCCTTGCTTTATTCAATTCAAACATACTGGTTATTAGTTTTTCTGGTAACTACTTTCTACTTGTCAGTAATTAGGACACATACCAAGTAATAGGTAAATGTACGTGTTTAGATGAGGTCATGGCGATCGTGATGGTGGTTTGATGAGTTGAGCATATGTCTGGGTCACGTCTTCAGAATTACCTCGTTGTGAAAATGCCTTGTGGGGTGGGAATTATCTGATCAAACAGATGGCCAGGAAAAGAGGCTGTGCCATCAAGCTAAGAATGCCCCCTGGATATTTCCTTATGTAGGCGCTGCGATGAAATACAGACTTCCATCACACGTAACATGCGCCACAGTGCATTTACCAAGATTTGATTGGAGATTAAGAAACATACGTTGTGGTGGAAATTTAGAATACAGTTATAATGTATGTGTTTTATATATAAGGAATGTGTTTTAAGAGAAGTTTAAAGTTGGTTAAGGAGCTTGAAACAATGAATGTTTAATCAACTCCATTTGGTAGAGATGCCATTTGCAGTTTATGACACCTGGGGAGGATGAGACAGTTGGTCTGGAGACAATGTGGATTCAATTGTATTGTTATTGTGATCTGAGGGAGTAGTTTAAGATAGATGAACTGATCAAGCTGCTCTGACCCTTCCTGTTGCATGGGTGGTGTTAATTAAATACTTGTTTGAAGATGTCCACACAAAGGACAGTTGACCATTTGACTGGTCAACTCCTGTGGCTTTAGTATCTACTGGTTTGGGGAGAGATGCCACATCAAAGAACTGTGGGACACTTGGTATGGAGTCAAACTGTCACTGAGTAGTGCTGACCAATCACAGAGACCGCCATATTGATGGATGACCATCGGAAGAACCATTTGTTCTAAGTTTATATAAGGCAGGGTTTTAGGGTTGTTCTTCATCACTCTTGCGAACGATCTGTGGCTAGCACCTCCTTCGTTATGACTGATCACAAAGTACTTTGTTAAATCTTATGCTAATGTACGAGCGAAATAAAATGTATTGAAACCGCCATCTCTTGACTATTCAAATCTACACAGTGCCACTAGAATGTTTCCATGTCAACGTCTTTAATAAATCCCATTGTTGGATTCCCAGACTGACTGGATTCACATCTAGCCACCCAGCGTGTCATAAGATGGACTGGCTGTCATATAAATGTACAGCACGGTGTTCGTGCGCGTGCAAACATGGAGTGAGTGAGTGCGTGCGCGTGTTCTTGGGCGTGCTCTCGGGTGTGCATGCACATATGCTTGAACGTGGGCTTGTGTATGTGTATATATACGTTGCATCCCATCATGTCTCCAAAATGTCATAAATGTAGTCAATAATTAGTCATTTTAGCAAGCTGTTGAATCACTCTGGCTCAGCTTTGTGTCTGAGTTAATAGCGAGGCCATTATGAATTCTGAATGCCCTGCTACCTAATAAGAGACTGCCTGTTAGTGGAGGGGAAAATGCAAGCACATCTTCAATCTACTTAATGTGGATCCCAGACAAGATTACGTACCAGACAGAATTGTGAAATGGCTTCACTGAGCGCAGCCTTAATTATGTTGAAACTGAAATGTCCTCATCCCTCTCTCCCGGCCTCTGACACGTCCCTACTCCTTCTGAGGACTCGGAAGCATTCTGGTATTCAGCATGAACGGGAGAACACGAGTCGCCATGTTCACACAAAAGCGTATTGATCTTTCCCCGGGTCAGACACTTCAGACTTCAGATTCATCACAAAATAAACACATTACCGACCGACCCACAAGGGATGGACCGAGCATTAGACTGACAGATTAATCATACATGGAAACAAAAGCAAAATGGTCGATAACCTTCACTTTTCAGGCAGTCAGACGTGTAGGAGGCTAAACTTGTGAGTGCTCCTTTCCGATCTCATGAATGCATACTAATAGATCACCACTACCCCAACCGGATGCTGCTATTGGAAATGCATTAGCTGTGTTGCGAGGAGAAGGAGTGCTCGGTCCTTCCCTGAATGGCGTTATTCTATTATGTGCGTCATCAGAGTTGCTGTAAGTGAATTGCTTGTCTGGGGAGCGCCCGGGAGAATCTGAAACATTTGGCTGTTAGCGCCTTTGTTGAAGGCAGTGTGGTCTTCAGAGTGTCTGGCAAGACAACGGTATGGCCAGGCTGGAATGGGAAGCCTCCATTATGTCCAGTTCTCTTTTCAGTTCTGAGGAAATAGCTTCACATTACTGATATTTTATCCCAGTCCGTCTGATTCGAATTATTAGATACAGGCCGGAATTTGACAAAAATAAATGTTTTAAATTGTCAATATACAATACACCGTTTTTTAGGCTTTAGGTTATGTCTTTGGTACAGTCTGTGCTCATTCCTCTACACAGGATGAACCTGGCAGGGCGGGTCACCTCTAACTCATCCTGTGCACGGCCCAGTGGACAAGCACAACTTTCCCGCTTAATTGCCCAAAAAAAAGAGTAAAAGCTCAGGTAAATACTGCAGTAAGAACCTCCAGTTACTCTCTGAGGAGGGGGGGGGGGAGGGGACAGTGAGCAAGGGACAGTGACAGCCACGTCAGGAGATTTCTGGGCCACCAGAAAGGCCATAATTAGCATGGACAGTTTGTTAGCAACTGTGTCCACAGCTGGGTGGTTGCCGCCCTGGTAGAGAGCAGCCGTAACTCGGTGGCTGACAGCCATACAAATGAAGAGGTAAAGTCACACTCTGCGGAAGGCACGGCGTGACGGAACCGTGGGAAACTCGCCATCCGAACCTCCAAGCCTGACTTTGAGGAGCACAATATCATTCCACAGCTTTGAGACTGCCTGAATGAAAACTTCCGAAATGTGTTTCCTTTTGATAACGCTGCAGTAAAACATCCACATAAAAAAGGAGGAACTGTTAAATATTAACTGTTAAATCAGTTTGCATATTTTGTTACTGTTTCGATAATACAATCGTGGATAAGTTAGGGTTTTTTACGTAATTGTACTTGTGTGGAGAGCGTTATGATTCTGCACTTGCAGGGTTTGGTGGATAAGGTTTGGGCTAGGCTTGTATTTGCAATCTCCTAATTGCTTTGAAATGCATGACATTATGCTGGCAGTTGCATTCACGTACTAACTAGTTTGCCATGCTGTCCTAAAAATCTGACATTTAAATATTAAATATTTACATTATATTTTATGTAAGTGGTGATGCAAGTTATTATTTCAGCACAACATCTCGCGCTGTCAGGACTCCAACTGCAGTAAGAGATGGACATGGAAGCTGGTTTTAGTAAATATTTATCAGTCTGGCCCATCTGTGGGGAGTAAGTTGGAATGCGGCACACTTTTCCTCCACGGTGTTGTTCATCCTCTCATGCTGCATCTGTGTGGAACCGAAAATCGCAGGCATGTTTTACCACCAGGAAGGTTTGTTCTACGGCGTGGTCAAAGAACTGTCGTTAGAAAAGGTTTGAAACGATACTATAAATGCACTGAAAATGGGCATTACTTCGATGTAAAATGTGATAGAATGTAATTTTTCGGAATGATAAACTAAATAAACATTTTGCCTGAAGAAGATACCACTCAATTGCTCTCCGACAAGTTATAAACCTTGAAATGAATGAAAATGACTTAAAAACCTGTTACTCTGTCACTAATTGTTGTAATGGAGAAACCCTCTATCAAGTTGGTTTTCTCCCACATATTATGTGGTAGAGTTTATTATTAAGACTAAATATCTGACACCACGTTTCCTGTCATTGATTTCCCCTCCAACAATGAAATAGCCCTGTGATTAAAACTGTCTTTTCCCCGATCTTCAATTACACCATCAGGGAAATCTCACTATTCACTTATTCATGATGTTTTACTGACAAACCAAGCAAACTGTGCCCTGGTGAGCCAGGTATTGTCCAGGGAAGCACATGCATTTTACGGTGCCGTGCAAATTACAGTTTTTCTCAATTGTTTACACACAAATACTGGTACTTGAGACACAATGACCACAACATGTAACTCATGCACCAACCCCATGAACCAATTCTGCTAAACTACAAGCACAATTCCTGCTTTACACTCAAATTGCAGTTCTAAAACACACTTTTTTCAAAACACTACACACAATTCTCTGCATTTGGCACAATTTTCATGAAGAAAATCTTTTGTTTTCACAAGGAACACACTGCCATTCAAATACGCACACTGACTCATCGCATGGACAAACACCTGTCACACAGTTTTACAATTAGCAATCAGAGCTTTAGCATAAAAGGGCAACAGGTGACCTCTTCTGTTTTTGAGCAATGGATGCCAACATTGGAAACAGAGGCAGAGGCAGAGGAGTGAGAGTAAGAGGAGGAGGACGGGGAGGACGAGGATGAGGAAGGCCAAGGACCATAATCTCTGATGAGATCCGAGCCGCTTTGGTTGACCATGTGGTCAACCATGGTCTAACAATGAGGGAGGCTGGGCAAAGAGTACAGCCAAATTTGAGCAGGTACACTGTAGCATCCATCATCTGGACTTTCCGAAATGAGAATAGGTAAGAAATCTACTCTCACTACAAAATTGAAGTAGGCCTACTGCATATCAATACAGTACTCAATGAGTACAGTAGTACAGTATTGCCTGTGGACTGTTCTGTATGACTGTAAAAATAAAGTATGTTTCAAGTATTTGGAAAATGTATTCCTACTTTGTATTCCTACACAGTATTTACAGTATTTTACTATTTGTTTGGCAGAACTGAAAGATTACCAACACAAGGTGGTCGGGAATGTCTTCTGTCTCCTGAACAGGAAACTGAAATCATGAACATGGTCCTAGAAAATAACGCCATAACATTACGGCAAATACAAAGAAAAATAATAATAATGTAACTGTATACACTATACAGTAAATGATTCTGTTGTTTTGTATGTAGACCACTGTATGTGCAACTTTGTGTTGGTTGGGATGTACACTGTGTACATTGTTTTTCTGGAAAAAATACGTAAAACATATTTGTTACCATGTATTTCTGTGTTCTGAGTATAAAAATTATATTTTCAAATATTTTACAACACACTTATGTATGTACTGTCTGTAGTAAGTGTAACACTGAACAAAAAAAGGCTTAACTCACTATGATGAATGAAGAAGAAGTGTTTTCCATTCATCATAGTGTTTTACATCGAGCACATTAGTGTTCAAATGGTTCTTATAAATGTCTATTCATATGATGGTTTGTGTTTGTCATTTGAAAACAAAATACCATTTTGAGATTACAGTTTTTCTCAATTGCTAAGACACATTTCTTGAATGTGTACTGTGTTTTCTCCAAACTCTAAACACACATCTTCATACTTACACTGTTTTGGCCAAACCCTTGGCTTTTGACCCAAAATCAAACACAGTAGTCAAAACCATATTATCTGTCGTATAAACCTAACTTTGCATTCAAAATACACACAAAGCCCTCAAATAAATTCAACCTTCTGAATACCTTTTAGACACTGCTGGGACGAATTGAAAACACTATTATAAAAAGCTTTTCAAGAACCATTGACTATAACGTGTCCCTGAATTTTAGATATGTTCCACCTCATGAGTTTGACATGATGTCATAAAACTCACAATTACTGCAATTGTCCTTCTTACAGGCTGTTTATTTTCTATTTACATTATACAGCAATTGCATTTTGAGCTATTGTTACTGTAGTGGTCACAGGATGCAAATAGTAGTACTGTTAGTCAACAACACAAATGTATTTCTGTAAATTGTAATTTGGGGAACAAAGGCTAAGAAAACAAGGAAATAAACAAATAATTTTTATCTGGGTAACAGAGCTTGAGTACAGTACTGTTCATTGTGGGTCAGCATCCTATCTCTGACCAGGGTCAGGCCAGAGATTTTCCTCAACATCACAGGCAATGTTTTCTCTAGCCAAACAGCAGGGAAAATGCCCCTCAATGCCTGAGCCATCCCTGACAAGACTCAAGAGCAATGTCCCCACAAACTTCTTCCATGGCTTGGAGAAGGTTGTTCTGTCATAGGGATTTCTGTCATAGTGTGGCATGGATCTCATTTGAGATTGTTGTTCTTCTTCCTCTTCCTCTGCCTCTTCCTCTCCCTTGTCCACCTCCTCTCATTTGGACAATTATTCCTTTTCTTCTGATATTTGCATCCATGATTTCAAAGTACAGATGAGCTTACCTTTGTATTCATTCCAAACCCCTGATTGCTTGTTGAGTATATTTGCTTGTTAGTGCTTACACATGGATTATTGGTTGTTAAGGGTGTTTAAATTGCGCTGTTTTGGGTTTACTTATCAAATGGCAGTGTTTTCTGAATGACATAATGGTGATAATTGTGTCTTAAAGTAAGAGGTGTGTTTAGACTTTTGCAAAGAAGTGTGAATGAACCTGAGAAATGTGTCAAAAAGGGTAAATTGTGTTTAAAGATTGGGGTACATGGTCTTTCTGCTGAGATTTGGCAAAATGGTTTTGTGGGGATGGCTTACACATACCATTTATGTGTGTTAGCAATCGAGAAAAACTGTAAATAACATTGTTTTGAATGTTAAGTTTAATTTTGCAGGAGAAGTGAGGGGTTTTGCCCATTGTGTGTGTGTTTTTTTTATTTGTGTGTAGAGTTCTGAGAGTATGCATTCAGAAAATGTGTGTAACCAATCGAGAAAAACTGTAAATGTGCGGGCAGGTTTCAAGGAATTACAGTTTTTAAGCACACACAGTTCTGGGAAGTGTCGGAAAAATAATGACACTTTGTAGAGGTATCGTGCTAGTATATTTTGACTGGGTCTGGACCCTATTAAAATGGCTGTGTCTAATCCTGGATACAGTGCTGGCTGTCTATTAGGCTGGTGTGAATGGCAGCCTCTTTAAGACCCAGGATCCCAACTCAGGTCTCTGAGGGAATACAATAGACAGGGGAAGACTTTTCACATGTCTAACAGCCTCAAAGAGGCCTGCCTCCCTCTCCATATACCCAGTCTACACCGCTGGAAGGGGATTTAATGCTTTTGAGATCAAGTGTCTTTTTTAGTCCAGACACTCTCGCTCTCTACCCACACCTTTTTTTTGTGTGAGTTGTGTTGAAAAGCTGTGGTGCTGAAAAGGGATGGATGTCACTCTTGGTAAATCAGCCATGAAGGACAGCTGAGAAAGACTGAGGGAGAGAGAGAGACACAGACAGAAATGGAGAGAGAAAGGGAGAGACCGAATGAGGGAGAGAGAGAGACATAGTGAGGGAGACAGAGCCAGAGATAAAGATTGAGAGAGAGAGAGAGAGAGAGAGAGAGAGAGAGAGAGAGAGAGTGGGGGAGAGAGATGGAGACAGACAGAGAGAGAGAGAGAGAGAGAGAGAGAGAGAGAGAGAGAGAGAGAGACAGAGAGACAGAGGGGACAGAGAGAGACAGAGATTGAGAGAGTGGGGGAGAGAGATGGAGACAGACAGACAGTGAGAGAGAGAGAGAGAGAGAGAGAGAGAGAGAGAGAGAGAGAGAGAGAGAGACAGAGACAGAGACAGAGACAGAGACAGAGGGGCAGCCAGGCTGTTGGCATGCCCAGACTTTGTAGCGAGTGGATCAGGAGAGTCAGGAAATCAAGCAGAGGCTCCAGGGAGGCAGAGAAAAAGTTTGAACCTGTGAGCTGTCTGACTGGGAAAAACAGTTTAGCAAAACACTTAAGTGTTTCAACACATGGAGAATGGCCCTGCATGCGAGAACAGGCAGCATACTCCACACCACAACCTTTCTTTACTCAGAATTGACCTCCTCAACTTGTCTAGCGTCGCCATCTCTGTCTGTCAACAAGATTTACATTTTACATTTACATTTATTCATTTAGCAGACGCTTTTATCCAAAGCGACTTCCAAGAGAGAGCTTTACAAAGTGCATAGGTCACTGATCATAACAACGAGATAGCCACAAAACATTGCGAGTAGCCAAAACATGAAGCACACATTGTGAACAACCAAAGTAAGTGCCCAAAGGGAAGAACCATAAGAGCATGTAGTTAAACAAGTTACAATTAAACAATATGAACTGCTATAAGTGCAAGTGTACCTGTGGAAAAAAAAGACAAGCAACAATAATAAAAAACAATATATCACAGCGAGTACAAACAATTTTAAATCAGTTACCACTAACCACAAGAGCAACAAGTCTCTGAGCAAGAGTCATTGTGATCCTTGAGGAAACTAACATCGGGTCAAGCGAACCATTCCTAAGTACCGTTGTACTCCCGGAACAAGTGCGTCTTGAGCCTTTTCTTGAAGGTGGAGAGACAGTCAGTGTCTCTGATGGAGGTGGGGAGTTGATTCCACCACTGGGGGGCCAGATGCGACCTTCCTGTAATTATTGTTGAAGTGTTTTGGAGTCGACAAAGAACTGGTCACACACTTTCACCATTTCAAATATAAAAAACATATACCAGTGTACTGTTCCTTTGAAGCTTTGACCTGCTGATTTCTCATCACTTCAAAGCATATTCACTGTGAAAGAAAAGCATTTCTCTATCTATTAATGGGCACTTGGACAGTTTTATGGTATAGCATAGATCCATTGAATCACTTTACCAGTAGACTAAAGTCATTTTTTATCCATATTGTAATTTAAGTGTAGACACTTAAGTTACTTAATATGGTTTCTATAATCTGGTACAGTAATCCTGGCCAGACTTTACTCCTCTACCACGCTATGGCTGTGACTGAGCACGTACACTGATAGCATATTGCAAACATGTGAGATTAAAAGCATCCATATCTTTTGGATTAAGGTGAACCTAGCCGTTTTGTCTGATTGACGGTGTTTAAAGTCTAGACTAGATTAATGCATGAAAGTCAGGATGGCTATCTCCATAACGAAGTGCACCTTCCACAGTGCGGTCACACCTGATTACAAAGGAACATTTTCACCTCGACTCGTATGCATTAGCTGGGAAGTTCCCGACCATAGACAAGTCCTCAAGTCACTGTTTAGAGTCACATCCGGAAATATTTAGCACACTCACTACCTTAATGTTTGCAATTAACTGTAACCTATCCAAATATACAGTAGCTGCTGTATTGTACAAACTGGAACGGTGTAAAACCGTATGCCCCGGGCTATCTTCCAGCAAGTTTTCAACGAATGAACAAGGTACGGGTTAGGTTACTGTATGATGTGCTAGGTTGACTCGTTAGTTCATGTTGATGGAGGAATACTTACACAATCAAGCAGACATGTGACACCTACAGTATATTAACTTGCAGTTTGGTTGGACGTGCAGTGTTTGCTGGTGAGCAACACAATGAATGATCCACTTGACGTGATAAGTATGAAATGTTAATCCAACAATCCTTTGGAGCTACAGATTAAAAGGATGTCTTTCCAAAACAAAAGAGCACTTTTGTTTCTGTCTCTGTAGTGTGGAGCAGGCTTAGTTTGGACGGTGGATACACAAAGCCAGGATGATCCAACACACAACATGATTTGCACTTACAGAAAGACCAAAGCCGATATGAGGAATGGTCTGTAGATAACAAAGGCCGAAACCAAGCTAGTTCCTCCCTCTGTCACTGTCTCTCTCACAGTGTCCTCTCACAGTGTCCTGCACCATACCTAAGTGCATGGAAAACCCATTAGGAAGGCACTGGCTGTTGTCTTTTGTTTTTGCACCATAGACATATATCTCTCTCTTTACCCACTCAATATGTATACTCTCTCTCTCTCTCTCTCTCTTCTCTCTCTCTCTCTCTCTCTCTCTCTCTCTCTTCAGTGTAATCTTTTCATCCCATCTAGTTGAAAGATCACTTTGATTACACAGGGATAGTCTGCAGACCTAAGTCACAAGTGGATGACATTTTGATAAATCAAACCTCCTAGAGATCCTGTCACATCATTATAGCCACGCACTACAACACATACACACATACAGTACACACACGCATCCACACACATACAGTACACACACATAGAGGACAGGAGCATGCCCTGGACTGAATGATGGACAGACTTACTTGCCTGTCTTTTGTGAACCATCCCATTGCTTAAGCTTTGGGGAGCAATAGCTGTGCCAGGCTGAAATTCATCCATCAATGGAGTCACTATATTGGAGTGACCCTCTGTTGAAATGAACTTGCCTCAGGTGATGACAAGAGGAGAAGAATGGTAGGCTTACACAGGGGTCAGGGAGCCTTTGATGGACAGCCAGGGTCATCTGAAAGAGAGGGGAGTCCCAGATTCTGGAGGTTGCACTTCACCATGGGTGGTTCCCAAACTGCCTCCTGTATTATACAGTGCACTGTTAGATGTATTTTAATACCACTGGTGATTCCCCCCCCCCCCCACACACACACACACACACACACACACAGTTTCTGCCAGCTCTCCCAGGGTGTGTTGCTTGCAGCACTACAGACAGATGAGCCATTACATCACATCAGCAGGAGCAGTGAAGTTTAAAGAGAGCTAGCGCTGTTCAACATGCAGACAGAGAGCTCATTCTTCCTCTCTTACGCCCTCTCAGGCCCACTGGGAGTCCATGTGTCAGGACTGTCCAGCACTGCACACTGTGAGAACATGTCAGGATAAAAAAAGGAATATTGATGACTTACTCATTTCTGGGTCCAAACTGTAATGTAGTGTCAAGCCAGTCTGGTTGTGTGGCATGAAACTCCACATAGTTGGACTACCTGTGAGCACAGTGTGAACTTGAACACTATTTGGATTCATTTGTTTGTTGACAAACTTTGAGGTGATTGTGGCTGTCACTTGGCACAGGTGGCACAGCAGCTGAGCATCATGGCGCTGTTCAGAATCTAATTCGAGGCCCAATTAGAAGTTTAGTACCAGCATTATCACCCAGCAAAATGATAGATGCTTGGAAATGCTGTCCAGTAATCTTCTAGAGACAAGAGCTTGGGGAAAGTGAGGTGTAACTCCTGACTGAAATGCACAGAACCACATCAATGTCGATTGTCTATAACACCACACTCAGCACCAACTCTATCATCTTTCAGAAACTCTGCTTAAGAACTTTATTTACCAGATGTATCTGATTTTTGTGTTCTATGCGCTGGGCTGTGACCTACTTGCTAGGTAATTTTGGCTGTGATCCTCTCCCAACTCAAGTGCTCATCTCTCTGCCCTATATAGCACATTCTATTTGTCAGCCTGTCCTGGAAACTTAATCTGTATTTTCAGATACCCTTTTTATTTCAAATTCCAATTTGACCTCAAAATAAACATGTAGATATATTGAGAAACTATGTGCTTTACACATCTGATGGTGCGACTGACCTTCTTCTATCTCTGGGTGGGTATGGTTGTAGATCTCCATTACTGGCTCACTCTCACCAACAGTCAAGAGGAAAGATTGCTCTGGCGTCTCCTAGTCTGTTATTGGCTTTATCAGGAGAGTATTTTATACCCACTGACTGGTTCACTGACTGACTGACTGACTGACTGATTGCCTGACACAAGGCTGACTCCTCTAAGCTCCCCTGTGGCCCAGTTCCAGAGAAGGGATGCAGTTTTGTTCAGGTGTCTACGAAGCCCAGACCTCAGTTTCAACTTGCAGTGGTGCTATCAAGTGTTGTGAGGCTCTGGCAGGAGCAGGAACACAGTGGAGACTAACGCCACCTCTGCCCAGGAGAATTAGAGAGCTCGGAGAAGAGTCTTGGCAGGCGGTGAATCGTTGTCTTGTTCCCGTGACTCCGTCGCTTTCTCTCACTTGCTCTGTTTCTCTCTTACCCTTATCTCTGAATGTTGCAAAAAAATAAAGAAAGCAGCCTTTGTCAGTGCTTTGTGGTGGTCACGTATTCCCGAAGAAGGTCTTTCCCTGGGAAGGTGTAGCACTCGCAATCAAGGGCTACAGAAAGACAAAGGGAAATGGGTCTTTGGGAGAGATTCCCTTTGATATTTGTTTCACTGGACTGGGTCTGAAGTCATGTGTTAGTTTTCTAAAAACTGGGTATCATCCAGGGCATATGTTGTGTGGGTTGTTAAGCTGGCAAAATAAGAAAAAGGCCCTGGTTAAATGGAAGAGAGGGAGCTTCATCTCACCGCAAGACTTGCTAAAAACTGGGTTTGAAGACAACGCTGTAGAAAGTGGTTTAAACTGCAAGATACCCTCTGCGGGTGTTCCGAACAAATGCGTTAGCCTCATTTGAGGTTGCGTTCCGTTTCAATTGCAAATGACACGGGCATTCCTTATTTAAACGCATCTTTCAGGTTCAAGCAAGTGTTGAGAGGTTGAGGGATGTTGGTTTGAAACCCCTGTGTAGTGGCATGAGACTGCATAAAACTCAGCACAGCCATTGTTTATTCATAACATCACTTTCTTATTATGCATCTGGGTGCCTTGGCACGAAAAGAAGAGCCCTAATTGGATTTGGCTTTCTATGCGAGCTCTGTACAGTGAAATGACTTCCAAATCCTAGTGAAAGTTCAAAGGAAATTATCCAGGTGTGTGTGTCTGTAATCAGACTCAAAGGAGTTCATGCTGGATCAGGTCAAGGCAGACACTTATCATTGCACATCTTCAGATGTTATCGTCTCCTACATTGAAGGACAGTTACAGCCTCTGTGGTAAAGTTGAAATGGACCGTTTGTTTTTTCGGCCTGTTGGTGACAGTGACACTGTGCAACACCAGGGGTACTCTTTTCACACAAGGCAAAGAGATTGCTTTGAGCCGTGACCATGCTGTGTGTGTGAATGGGAGTTCTCTCCATGGTTCAGCCAAGGCAATGCATTGGTCTCCATTGCTCAGGGAGTGCAGGTGCAATGTCAGATATTGGAGGATATTTTAATGTGGTTTGCATGCATGAGTCCATCCGCCCTGCAGATGTATTTGGGGGGGCTACGAGAAAGGGCAAAGAGGGGGGATAAAGAGAGGGAAAGAGGAGGGGGAACAGACAGAGAGAAGAGGGAATAGCGAGTTCAAATGAATCACAATGACTGGGAGCCACTCACCAGAGGCATGGAATGTTCCGCCAGAACATTTGGGATTGTATTTATTTTTAAAACCACCAAAGACTGAAACAAAACTCCCTGTGGTGTTGTTTTTTATTCTCTTTTTCCAACTCTAAGTATGTCTGTCTGGCTCATGTAATATCACCTCAACCTAAAGCTGCAGCAAAATGACACCTATCTCACAGGAAGATTAATATATGTGTCTTTTTATCTAAGTACAGCCTCTGGATGTGCATATGATTAGCTTTTGGACCCCTGATTTAATATTACTGCAGAAGAAATGGCTTTTTGAAAGCAGACAAGGACCATGCAATAAGTCTTTGGTTCTCGGCCTGACAGCTGGCATCCACCGCCACACGACACACCAGTCAGTCATGGACAGCTGGGAAGAGGGAGATATACAGGTCATGTATAAGATTACGTGATTATAATGCCCTCTGCTCAGATTGATTATTTATTGTTATGATCGTTGTTAATGGGGATGACCCAGTTCAATCTGATGGTCTATGTATCTGGTGGTCGCTGTAAACCTGACTGATGATTGTCTCTTTCTCTGTCTCTCTCCCTCCCTCGCTCTCTCTCTCTCTTTTTCTTTCTCATACTCTCTCCCTCTCCCAACTATCTGAGCAGAATCATGTCAGTCAGGTTAAGCGTGAAGGTTGAGGTCAGACTCAAACACTCTCTGTCCAGGGAGGAAGCGAGAAAAGCTTCTCTTTTTTCCATTAATGACAAGTTTCAACAGAGAGAACTCCCCCCCCCCCCCCGTCTCTCCAAAACTTTCCCACAGTAACTGTACCCGGAGCCAAAGTCATCTCTCTCGCCTTCTCGCTCCCTCGCTTCTTCCCCGGCCTCCCTAACAAGATTGCATATACCAGTCAATAGGATTTTGAGGCTCAGCACAGACTTCGCACTGCTTTTGGAGTGAGATGAAAACCTTCACTGTACTTGACACATCATAGATGTTCATTACAGCACTGGAAGTTTGATTGGTGGGCTTCGACCGAGACAGCCCCATTTCTCTGAGGGACAGAAACATGTGATCCCTCACAAGCATTGGGTTCTGGGGAGAGTGATTAAAAAGTGATGACCGGGCTTGGTGAAGTTGCGTGGCACCCATGTACCAGATCCCCTCCTCCTCCCCCTCCTCCCCCTCTTGGCTCTTCTCTGGGGTCTGTGTTTACCTCCCCGTTAGGCGCGCTGGTGTGGTCAAACAGAAACTAATGTCCACGGCGGCAAACACACACAAAGTCACTGAATTGCCTTCCAAAGCTGAGGTCAATGTCACTTACAATTGCTCTGGTGCAGGAGTCATGGATATTCTACCAGAGAGAAGAAGAGACAACAGAACAGCAGTCCTATTTCAATGAGAGGGACTAGAAGCCCTATTTCCAGTTATCTACTGCACATTTTGTATTATAAATGTACATTTATGCAACTTATTAGGAGTTATAAATGAATTGAGAAACTGATTCGGCAAAAGCTTATTTTATTAAATGTAAAAAATAAAAAAACGTAATTGTTATTTTCTCTCAATGTTTGAAATTCAGTCCGAAATTATTTTTCGCAAGTTCCATAAGATTGGTTTCACTCTGAGAAAATATAGGCACATTCTTTTTATGTATTTTAATTGAGTTCAGAATTCGTGGTGGGTTAGAGATAGCAGTGTGCTGCTGAGTGTGTGAAGATGTGAGTCGCTGTCCTCTCATCGGCCTCAAAGTCACAGAGAATGAGGGGGAGAGGAATAATGCACAAGGGCACCCCCCCCCCACACACACACACACACACACACACACACACACACGCACACAAAAACACAGACACAAAAGAAACATACAGACACATACTGCGCAAAGTCCTCTCGTTATTTTTCTCAGACATGTCCTCACACAGACACACACACACTCACACCAACTCCGTCTGTTCCATCGGAGTGGGGAATTGAAACATATTAGTTAACTCACATGCACCTCCTTTTCCAAGTTGGCCTCCACAGAGAGGAGATTCTAACGATAACGGACAAAATAATTTGACATTTGAATAAAACCTAATCACTTTCTCTTGGAACGCCGTGGTGAATCTCTCAGGAGGTACCGGGAGAGATAAAGCCATCACTGTTTAAAGAGCACAGAACATTCAAATAATCTCCCATCCAATAATAAGCAGCCGGAAGTCCCACGGAGGTTTCTGACAGACTGGAGGGATTTGAGGAGGAAAAGAACAGCCCGGCACTCGTGTCGGGGGTGAACAGGAGACGGGGAGTGAAAGTTGCCGGAAAATTCCAGAAATGAGAAGGTACCTAAAGCAATCACTGTCACTCACAAAGTTTTCAAAACCCGGTCAGTTGTACCGGTGTGTTGGTTCTCGTCACGGAATGATCTTATCCGCTGTTCAGGTGGATAAGGGAGGGGGACGAAGGGAGGGAGAGGGTTTCTTTCTTAGCAGGGAATGATTTATGTTGAGTTTTAATGTGAACCAGTGAAGAGTAGCATGGTAAATATCAGGAACAGGTTGGTGATATTAGTGGCTATTACAGCTGGGTACATCCTGCTCTTAGTAGCATCACAAACCAGGCTGAACAGAGATGTTCCTGCTGTTGATACAACAACCACCACCACCATTACATCCACCAGCTGCTGCAGCATGCTCCCCAGGCCCCAAGACTCTGTAATGAGCCCAATCTCCAGTGACACGACCCTCGACCCCATCTCTCCGGGAGCTGAAATGTCATGTAATAAGATTCATTACTTTGCTGGCTTTATTCTGCTTTCCCACCGCCACCATCCCCCAAGCCTGTACCCTCCACCCTTCCTCTCCCCCTCCACGCCCACCCTCCCTCCATCATCCAGGGTTTGGTGGGTCTGGAGGTCCCCCTCTTACAGGGGCCACATCCTGCTCACTATCAGCTGTAGCCGGGATTGACACCACCTGTAATAGAGGTATCCAATCAGCCAAGCAGCCTGCACAATGGGAGATATGGGGCCTGCCTTTTAAAAGAGCCATTCAGTGACAGACAGAGAGAGGAAAAGAAGTAAAAGGGGGGAATAGATTTTTTTGAAGGTGGGGGGCGGATGAGGGTGGGCAAAGTGAGACCTGGAAGAGAGAAATCTCCACAAGTAGTGGTCAGGAGCAATGACAATAAGGTACATCCAAGATACCTTAGCTTTTGATTGTGCTATGGGGCACTCTTTGTAAAAAAAAAAAAACATAAATATATCTTTTGAAAAAAGTTGGGTCTGAACTTTTGGCTCGCCTCTCGGTCTAATCACCTGACGCCACAGTTATTTCTTATGAAGTGCTTGTGCTGTCCCTTCAACCGTCTCTTTACATTCAACCCCTGATTCTTTTTGGTCGCAAAGTTCACAAATCAGCACTTTACCTCTTCTTCTTTCAAAATGGTCTCTGCCCTCTTTTTTCTCTCTCATCCTCTCATTTTCCGCCACAGATGAATTATAGATACACCGGGAGGATTTTCCCTCACTTCACATCAGTGGAAGCGCAGCGTCTTGTGAGCCAAATTTCACCATCCAGACACTATGTAATGTATTCCTCCAAGCTAGTGCGTGTCCAACGCTTGACTTGCTTCTTAAGTCTAGAGAAATGAGGTCTCGCTGGTCCACATACAGATAGGGTGGTAATAGTTCCATCGATAGAATGGACTTTTCTGGCCCGGGTTTGGAAGAGGTTGAAATCGCTAAATCAATGTAGTCATTACTGGCTGGGATTAAGGCATAGCCTCAGAGGTGTATCTGGGTAATTAGCAGATGGGGAATGATAACTTTTAGTTTGCCCTGTCCTCAGGGGCAGGAGAGTGAGAAGGATTTGGTTGGATAAAGCTTGCACATGGCCACATTCAGTAAGGGGGCAGTGGAATGTTCTGGACCCAAAGAAGTTGACAAGGAGCCCAGGACATAGATTGTGCTGATGCCCCTGGTTTTTCCAGGGTTCTTCCTGGTTGGGTCCAGCCTTGGCCTTCAGATTTGGAGGCCCTTTTGTGGACCCACTGAGTTAGAAAAGGAGTAACAGCTGTAACAGAAAATAGCGAGGTCTTGATAACTGTTCACCTAGCTCATACCAAAGACACTTAATAGTTAATTATGGGGAGGTGGCAACTCCATAACTCATGTTTGTCGTATCCAGCTATCTGCAGTGATGACCGTGAGATAAGCCTTTTTCTCCATCCAGCTGCCTCTCTGTCTCTGTCATGCTGTCTCTCTGAGGCACTTCACTGTATTTATGAATACATTAGGTAAGAAAAGAGGGTCGCTTGCACTCGTTACTTTGTCAGAGCTAGAAGTTGCTTAGATGCAATCTGCCTTTCTAGATGGTGTAGCGGGGTTTGCTCGTTTAAGATTAGCAATACTTAATTTATAATAAAGTATGTAGTTCTTGGGGCACCACCTCTTATTGTTAAAGGGATAGAGGAAACCTTATTGAATAATATTTAAATAATAGCCTTCGTAATAATCAGTCTAATCTTAAGGAATGAATTCGTTCTAAGAGTAGAGCCAATCGTAACATCAGTGAACACGCACGTCAAAATATCTTTACAATGAATTTATTCAAGTAAGGTAAACAGATCTTATGAAAGTTGGATTATGGGTTTGATATGAGAGATTGGTTTCAATGAACAGAATGAAATGGTCTAACTTAAAGAAAGGCAGAAATTGTACAGTCAGTGATTACATCCTTACAAATCATAAACAGAGCTCACGCCAATGCCATGTCGAGGAGGAAAGAGCGTTAGCCATAGTTACGTTTGATCAGGGGTTGATCAATGATGTTGAGGGCGGTTTGCGCCAAAGGTCCATTTGAAGAATCTGAAGTCACAGCGCGGCTGCGCTGGGTCATGTGACTGAGTCTGCGGGATCTCAGTGAAGTCGCATTTGGAATTGCGTTTTGGGTTCTTCTGTTGAAACGTCCAGATAGTGACGCGTTCACTATAAAGTTGAATCTCAGGAGAAGCTTGGCGACGTCCTTGGAACGCCAATCCTGATGGCGTTCATGCCATGGTCGGTTTCGCTGGAGTCAGAGATTGATGGTCATCTTAGGGCTTTATACAGTTCGAGGGAGGACCCGTCTGGGGTCAGATGTGGATTGGGGGAAGCTGGGTTCTCAACTCCCCCCTCCTTCCTTCACACCTACCAAAGGTGTGATCTGATCTCTGGCTGATCATTCGATGGTTCAAATATTGTTCTGGACATCTTGGTACAGTTACAAAATATAGTTGAATGATTGTTTTATTATGATAGCTTCGTGTAGATACCAAGAATGACGTGGTTATCTTTCAGGAAGAAGGAGTTGTTACTAGAATCAAGATTTCAGTGAACACAACATTAAAACAAAGTAACAAACATAACACAAATATCCCTCTCATAATTCTCCACCTTGTACTCTTGTGGTAAAGGTGAAGTCTCAAGACTTTCCTCAAAAGTTCTGATCAAGGTATGTTCTTTGTTCAAATCGCCGCCGAAACGGATAGCAAATGGTCGCTGGAGACGTGTTGTCTAAATCAGGCCCTTTGAAGCTTGCAAGCTAGCAGGAGGGCTGATTAGGTAGATTGGGGAGGTCCCCCCCCCCCATTCTATGGTTCCTTTGCATCGGCGTTTGGTGGGTAATCAGCATACTGAGGGTGTCACAAGGGCTGATTAGGTTTGTCTGATGTGATTGAATCACTCTTCAGGTGTGGCAAGATGTTGGCTCCGTGTGGTCTTGTGGACCTCACTACATCCCCCCGGATGTCAACTTTCATAGACCGTCGTCGATGAAACTGTTGACATGAAGACAAGAGAAGAAAGACCACAGCAGCGTAACAGCATGTCACCCCCCCTCCCCAGACATTGGCATGGCTATGAGTGATTAAGCTATGACATGACATAGGAAAAAGGTTGAGAGGAAATTATTGAAACAAAAAGAGGCACTTGAAGTGGCTTACAATGGCCGTAGCAATTGAAGCTTTGTGACTAGGGGTCTAGATGAGGGAAAAGTTGTCGGCTTTCCAATCTTTTTAAATCAAACTAGTTTCAATAAACTCATTTAGGTTATGGTTACAATTGACTGCCAAAGACGTATACAAATAACAAATAAAGGTACAAGGTAATTATAGTACATACTTTACACAATTATAGTTACTAAGTAGCTTCTTGAAGTCAACGTAACTAAACCACATTGATGAACTGCATCTAATAATGTAACTTTAGTTTGGCAACCACTGTTATTTTAAAACACAGTTAGCTGTGGGAATAGTCAATGCTCTTTTCGACAAGCTATCGTGGCGGCATAATAGGTTACGTGTAGAAACTGCATTGTTTAGTTGCTTCTAAACAAAAGTCCTTCAGGACTAAGCACTACTGTCTGTTTCCCTGAACTAGACATGTGCACCAACGTATTAGTTGGTTGGTTAATTCACTTAACCAAATAGCTACACTATTAAAAATAGAGGCTATAATAAAGGCTCTTATGCTACTTTCCGTGAAGAGCTGGCCGAGGCAGATTACAACGTAAATGTCGGGGCAGCGGTGTTTCTGAGCACGCGCGTACCTCCGGTCAAACCTAGCCGCTTCCTTTGAGCTAGCTGGTCCCACACACACACTCGTGGTGGCGGTAGGTTACGTGTACAGAACTGCGTTGTTTAGTTGCTTCTAAACAAAAGTCCTTCAGGACTAAGCACTACTGTCTGTTTCCCTGAACTAGACATGTGCACCAACGTATTAGTTGGTTGGTTAATTCACTTAACCAAATAGCTACACTATTTAAAATAGAGGCTATAATAAAGGCTCTTATGCTACTTTCCGTGAAGAGCTGGCCGAGGCAGATTACAACGTAAATGTCGGGGCAGCGGTGTTTCTGAGCACGCGCGTACCTCCGGTCAAACCTAGCCGCTTCCTTTGAGCTAGCTGGTCCCACACACACACTAGCAGCTATTTCACGAAAAACAATTGAATACGCACACAGCCACTGTAGCCCAGGCACAGTAGTATTAAATACATGGCGCTACATACAGTTAGAGCTCGCTCTATTTTAACAGTTCGTTTCACAAAAGTTACGATTGCTCATTTCAATCTATCTTAGCCTCACACGGGGCACCAATATGTAGCGGGGTTTGCTCGTTTAAGATTAGCAATACTTAATTTATAATAAAGTATGTAGTTCTTGGGGCACCACCTCTTATTGTTAAAGGGATAGAGGAAACCTTATTGAATAATATTTAAATAATAGCCTTCGTAATAATCAGTCTAATCTTAAGGAATGAATTCGTTCTAAGAGTAGAGCCAATCGTAACATCAGTGAACACGCACGTCAAAATATCTTTACAATGAATTTATTCAAGTAAGGTAAACAGATCTTATGAAAGTTGGATTATGGGTTTGATATGAGAGATTGGTTTCAATGAACAGAATGAAATGGTCTAACTTAAAGAAAGGCAGAAATTGTACAGTCAGTGATTACATCCTTACAAATCATAAACAGAGCTCACGCCAATGCCATGTCGAGGAGGAAAGAGCGTTAGCCATAGTTACGTTTGATCAGGGGTTGATCAATGATGTTGAGGGCGGTTTGCGCCAAAGGTCCATTTGAAGAATCTGAAGTCACAGCGCGGCTGCGCTGGGTCATGTGACTGAGTCTGCGGGATCTCAGTGAAGTCGCATTTGGAATTGCGTTTTGGGTTCTTCTGTTGAAACGTCCAGATAGTGACGCGTTCACTATAAAGTTGAATCTCAGGAGAAGCTTGGCGACGTCCTTGGAACGCCAATCCTGATGGCGTTCATGCCATGGTCGGTTTCGCTGGAGTCAGAGATTGATGGTCATCTTAGGGCTTTATACAGTTCGAGGGAGGACCCGTCTGGGGTCAGATGTGGATTGGGGGAAGCTGGGTTCTCAACTCCCCCCTCCTTCCTTCACACCTACCAAAGGTGTGATCTGATCTCTGGCTGATCATTCGATGGTTCAAATATTGTTCTGGACATCTTGGTACAGTTACAAAATATAGTTGAATGATTGTTTTATTATGATAGCTTCGTGTAGATACCAAGAATGACGTGGTTATCTTTCAGGAAGAAGGAGTTGTTACTAGAATCAAGATTTCAGTGAACACAACATTAAAACAAAGTAACAAACATAACACAAATATCCCTCTCATAATTCTCCACCTTGTACTCTTGTGGTAAAGGTGAAGTCTCAAGACTTTCCTCAAAAGTTCTGATCAAGGTATGTTCTTTGTTCAAATCGCCGCCGAAACGGATAGCAAATGGTCGCTGGAGACGTGTTGTCTAAATCAGGCCCTTTGAAGCTTGCAAGCTAGCAGGAGGGCTGATTAGGTAGATTGGGGAGGTCCCCCCCCCCCATTCTATGGTTCCTTTGCATCGGCGTTTGGTGGGTAATCAGCATACTGAGGGTGTCACAAGGGCTGATTAGGTTTGTCTGATGTGATTGAATCACTCTTCAGGTGTGGCAAGATGTTGGCTCCGTGTGGTCTTGTGGACCTCACTACAATGGTATCTCACAACTCACCCATCTGCTCTCTCTCTCTCTCTCTCTCTCTCTCTCTCTCTCTCTCTCTCTCTCTCTCTCTCTCTCTCTCTCTCTCGGTTAATTATGAAAAAAGAGCTACATTCACAGCTTTTGGAAACGGTATATTGAGAACCAGCCACGGAACCACAGTTGCTAGAACTGAGACGGATCAAAGACTTTACATAAAATTACTGCCTTATCAAATGAATTAGTCCGATTCTGCAAGCAACCTTGGAGCCAGCAATCAATCTCTCAGTAAACATTTACCTGGGAATTAGCATGTAACAGCAGTATTATTCTTCACCGCTGTGACACCAATTACACCTTCAACCCTGTGCTGTATCTACAATGATAAATGTTCAATCAACCGCAGAAATACCAATGCTAATGCATTTTTATAATTGTCACGGTTTGTCACAGAAGTCAATGATTCACTATACAAATGGTCGGATGCTTCACAGATGAAAACTTTTATGAATAAAAATGTTCTGTGACATCTTTGTCAAATGAGTTGAATAGACAAGAGAAGTAATCCATTATGATATTCGCAACTCAGCAACAATAGATTTATATTGGATGGGTAACAGGACAGATAGCTTGTTAAGTTTGCTGACAACACAACCATCATGGGCCTCATCTCTGACAGTGACGAGTCAGCCTACAGAGAGGAGGTTGATACCCTGACATCATGGTGTCAGGACAATAACCTCTCTCTCAACGTCAACAAGACCAAGGAGATGATTGTGGACAATAGGAGGTGGCAGGAGGAGGAGCATGCACTCCTACACATCAACGGATCCGAAGTGGAGAAAGTCAGCTACTTCAAGTTCCTCGGCGTGAACATCAGCAATGATCTCACCTGGTCTGCTCACACGGACAAGGTGGTCAAAGCGGCCCGTAAACGCCTCTTCTTCCTGAGGAGACTGAAGAAGTTCGGCATGGACTCAGTCATCCTCACTAAACTCTACAGATGCACTATAGAGAGCATTCTGACTGGTTGCATCACAGTGTGGTATGGGAGCTGCACAGACAGGGACCGCAAGGCCCTACGCAGCGTGGTCCCCAAATGTACACAAGTGTGCTGGCACAAACAAAACACATCAGTAAATGACTACTACAAAACCTTCAAGAGTTTCTGTCACCAGATTATGCTGTAACCCTTCCAAGTTCACAGCCGACGCTCCATGAACGTTTCAGCATAGTCAACCAGGGTTTGGAGCTTTCGTCTCTTTTGGGTTTTTAGAACCGGGTGGGTTCTTTATGTCCTGCTGAACCCAATGACTTGGAACGACTTGTAGTGTTCAGGCCAGAATCGTTGTTCTGGGTCGGGGGTATGCTGCCTGGCACAGGGAGTTTCGAGGAGCAGCAAGAGACAGATAAAAGCATGTGCACCAGAGCACACACGTTGTACATAAAGACCATTATCGAGGTTAGACTCCTGCAGGAACAAATGGATGGCCCAGTAATGCCATTATAATGATACAGTCAACTGCAAATGGATGGTTGCAGTGAGCATCGGGCTAAACCTTTAAAAGCTCCCCGGAAGGAAGGCCGATAATGATGTTGAAATCGTGAGGTAATCTATATTCGCTTCAGCAAGCGTCATATCTCGAACCCGCAGTTAACACCGTGCGACTTCATTGACCTATTTCTTTCCGCATTTATCTCTGCTTCTCCCAGACAACAGCAGCTCCCCAGCATGACAGCTCAGCGCGCATAAGCTCCGTGCGTTCTGCCGGGTGACGTGACGAGGGCACAGGCTGCCTTCTGTACAGTACGTTCCTTTGTTGGTGTGCACAGAGAAACAGAAACAGGGTAACAATAACAAACATCAAACAGCAAATCGGAGGCGTGCGAAGGCTGTGCGACCATTTTGTCTGTATTTGTTCCAGTGAAATGTGCGCTATGAGGACTTGCATATCTATAATTATATCTGCGGTTGTTTGTCTGGAGTGAGTGTGAGTGTGTTGGTCTGCAAGCGTATGTGTATGCGTGTGAAAAAGAACGAGAGAGAGAGAGCACATGAGTGCGTGTCTGAATTTTGCAGGCCTTGGTTGACTTAAGCACCTGGAGGACAGCTTAAGCCCTCTGTCGTTGCATAGAACAGCTGAAAGTCCACTACTCTGCTGATGTGGGGAGGTATAGAGGAAAAAATATATTGCGCGCTTCCAAGCAAGTCCAAACTCTGTATTCCAACCGAGCAAGATTCACCTTACCTCTGCATTTTGGGTCTGATTCTTTTTTTTCTTCATGTGAAGTAATTGACATCTCGGCACTCTTGAAACTAACCACCAGAGGAGCTGACACACAGACACACACATACTCCCACAGCTCATATCTTGGCTGAAGGTTTGTATTATTCCACCTTTTGAGTTTGTCACAGCATTACTGTTTGACCTCAGGAAAACTTGTTTCTAGTTTGCTAAGCTTTCAACAATGTGGAAGCACAATTTATTTTCCCCTAAAAACATATTCCATTCGAGCGACTTGGAAACGAGCGTGCCAGGGCATGCTTTGAGAAATTTTGTAAATAGAAGGGTACAACAGAAACCACTGACATGATTCTTTGGAGGTTCGAAGCACTACAAAGAGCCAAACTGTCTGCAAGGTTAGTATTCTTGTCTCCTACACCTTCCTGTGATTCATTCCTTTACTCATGTTTCAGAAAACATAGCAGCAGCGTCAAACAAAATACAATCCAATGAAATATTTGCAGTACATTTCATGTGTTTTATCTGGGAATGGTCCAAATGAGACTGGACTCGACCGAGGCGGGTTAGGGGAGGATAAGCTCTAAAATACCAAAGACGTCAAACAATTTGACCAACTTTGTCATCTTCAGCTTAAAGGAGACCTTGAAGGCCACACTCAGAGGAGAGCACACTCTGCATAGCACAGTCGTAGGCGCGACAAAAGTGGCCACATCAGAAGCGGCTCTGGAGGCTGCAGACACCCCATTGTTAGCACGTATCCACAGTGTAAGATCTCATTTTTATCCACCGTGAAGCAATCATCCCTTCAAATAGGATTTTGGGCCACTGCAGCATTTATATGGCATCTGCCTCCCTTGGTAGTTTGGTATTGTAGAGGGTGTGGTGGTGGGAGGGGGGGGGGATCTGTAACTGAGAGAGAGCTCTGCCCCCCCCAGGCTTCTAGTTACACACACAGAGACACGCACACCACACACACTCAGAGATGTACGGTACGCTTTTTCCCCTGACGTCCGCAGTATTCCCACTGATGGGTTGGGAGCTGCGCAACAAGCCAGTTCTCGCAGCTCTGTAGCACCATGGTGGCCAAATTAACAAGGCTCTGGGGCGCAGACACCGGGCCAGGGAAACAAGGTCCTCCCATGTTGACACAAGCTCCATGGAGTGGGTATCTTTCTGTGGCTGCCTACGTTTGGGCTAGGCCAGGCTGTTGGACTGCTGACAAGGATATTGTTTCTCCTGGGCGGTGTGGGGGTGGAATTCCTTTGCTTTACCTTCGCCTTTCACCGTGTCAGTGCTCTCCATAGCCGACACAACAGTAACTGGCTGGACAGGAAGCACACACTTACATTAGCTTTGGAAAAAAAGCCATTTGCAGGCGTCGCTGTCCGTGGTTCTGAAACCTTCCAGTGGTCCAGACAGGAAGCGGACCCCCCCGCCCCTGTTCTCCTAGCAGAGCAGCAGACCAGTGAGCTAGGGAAGAGAGAACACACCTCTATAAATCTGTACAGTTAACAGGCCTGTTCCAGAGAAGCTCCTGAAGATGAACGACCCAGGAGCATGAGGGCTGGGGGTGGGGTTGGGGAGGGGTGGGCGGGGCGGGGCGGGGCGGGGCAGGGGTGGGGGAGTTCTCACACACACTCCACCCCTACATTACGGCCTGGGTGAACCCCACTACAAACACGGGCTATGGCAACACGCCAATGGGAACCCACAAGTTCATGCATATCAATCCCAGTGCCACCGAGGCGCTAGCCGGCGCTAGCTGCTCCAGGCACGCCTTCCTCTCCTATACCCAACATCCCGAGGCCAAGGCTGGTCGGGGCAGAAGAGGGATGAACCACACAGTCAGGTAATGGAATGCGCCTACACTTACCTTCTCCTTCTGTCTCTCTCACTCTCACTCACTCACTCACTCACTCACTCACTCACTCACTCTCTCTCTCTCTCTCTCTCTCTCTCTCTCTCTCTCTCTCTCTCTCTCTCTCTCTCTCTCTCTCTCTCTCTCTCTCTCTCTCTCTCTCTCTCTCTCTCTCTCTCTCTCTCTCTCATAGACATGGTTCGGTAGCTCACCCCATCTGTCAATAACGTTCTCAGACGGGGTGAGGGGGTTGGCGTGCTCCACTTTGGGATTGGCAGAGGACACAACACGTTGTTTCGAGTGGGTTTGTTGTGGGAAAGCGTGTGGGTATGTCTGCGTCTTACGAGATGGCTTTCTCTCTTTTTCTTTTTTTTGTTGTTGAAAGAGAGGCAGGAAGACACAAGGATCAACTTGTGACAATCCCGTTGTTTTTTATGGCTGTGTAAAAAAATAAATAATAATGCTGCCGCAAATGAAATTCAGAAATTTCCTAAGCGGATCACTCTTAGACATGGCTGGATTCACCGCTCTCTCTATCTCGCTCGCTCCCTCAATCTTCTTCTCTCTCTCTCTTCCTCTCGCTCTCTTTCCCCCTTTTTCTTCTCACGTCTCAGCCTCCCTCTGCTTCCCTTCTTCCTCCCTCCCCTATTTCACACCCAGGCCTATAAGCAGATTGTCTATCTGAAAGCTCCCCTCTAGAGGTGTAAACCTGACACTGTTTTTTTTATTGGAAGGCTTTTGTGAAGACGCAGTAAGAAAGATGCAGGCATCTACCTTTGATGAACACAGTCTATGACATGTAATTCCTCCTCAGCTCTGGCCTTGGTGACAATGCAGTCTATTTCAGCAAACAGTATTTTCTCCTTACGGAAAGTACATCATTCAATTTTCTATTTGACAGACTTAATAAGTTAACATATTGTACTCTCCTAGTTTATACAGTAACCTTGCTTTAACCAAGACATTTCAAAATACAACCACTGTGGTTTGAAAAACAAACGTTTTGCCTTAACCAAAGATTTGTAATTGCCGTCTTTATCATCAACTGGATGATAACTACATACATTGTGTGTGTAGTAGCCTTAGTATTAGCCCCTCCATACAGTAAAGTATTGGCCTCAATATTCCGTTTGATCTTTGTGGTGTAAGGAATTAAGCCCCTGTGACAGAAACGTTGACCGGCCTCTCTGATTGGCCACCCACTGTCCACAGTCAGATGTAGCTTCCTGCTTCAGCAGGACCCACTTCGGAGTTTTAGTCTGATGAAAGTTCCTCAAACTTCAGTGCAACTCAGCTCTTGTCAAAGTTCAGTCTATGTGATTTCTATGTCCTCTTTGTGTTTTGCCCTGAAGCGAAGGTAAACGCTCTCCTTGCAGATGTAAAAGCGCCTCCGTTTTTAATGAAGACCTTGCATTCCATTTCATCAACCTTTCTGCGCCTTCGAGCGCTTCTTCGGCTTTTGTGATTTGATTTCCCTGTTTGGACATTTTCTTAATGAGTCATTGACATCAATTCTGTCAGCCTCGGTGTGTCACTTTGTTGTGTCAAAACCTGCGAGTGGGTGTCATTTCTAGGACTTTGATGTTGTCACTGCTCCGGGTAACTTCCTCCCAAGCACTTGATGACTGACAGGAAACCATGAAAAAAAAGATCATTTGATGTTTAAGCTTCCCTGAGAGAAAAAAAAATGGAAGGAAGATTGCGGTTGCCCTGCAAGTATGGATGTTGACCTTTCGTGCTCCAAACTGTATTGGTGGTGGTTCCGCATCCCCTCCTGTCCTCTCCTCTCCCTACAGCTCTGCGAGGGCACATTTTACCGCCACCGTTTGAGAAGAGCACAGTGTACAGAGCAGGCTGTCTCGTCGCAGAGCAATCAGGAACCCAGCTAAAGCGTGCTAATCAACTGTCTGCAAGACATTGATGGAATGACTGCAGTTTGTTTTTCACCGTTGATTATGTAACCCAATTATACCTTCACAGGGCTGACGCAGGGAAGCCAAATTAAAAGCGATTGTCTTCATTACTCTCTGGTTAATTTGGCAAGGGGACAGGGACCATTTTCAACCCCCCCCCCCCCCTCCCAGACAGACAGGATGTTTTCATTACTCTACTCTATGTGTCTTTCCTCATTTCCATCCACAAAAGGGATTCATTTGATTGGATTTCCTAAATCGACATTACACACATTACAGTAAACACCACGCATATATAGCAAGCACACTGCGTTTCCTCATTTCCACGAGTCGTGCACCCAGGACTGTGTGAAGTTGCCTTCAGTAGCCCACACAGCACGCCTGGTGTCGAAGCAACCAAATGACCCCCCCCCCCCCCCCTCAAAAACGAGATGATTCATCTGAAGGGGCTTATCTTAATCAAGACATTACAAAGACATTTCCAACATGCACATTGCCGAGCAGTGGTTCCTTGCTGGTGTCTATTTTTAGTGGGGGCCCAAAGAGATTTCTCTTAGCAGCCCTCTTCAAAGTGAGTCGCTGCAGAGCTAGAGAGGGTCTTGATCTGCGGAGCTCTGTATTGCAGTTGGGGATAATGTCAATCTTGGATATACAGTATGTTCTCCATCCAATTGGCCATTCACCCACCATACAAACCCGTTCCCCCACACAATGCCAATCCTGTGGTTGTGAAAATACCTTGGAGAGTAGGTGCGTGTCGCTTTCATCTTTCTTTTTTGGCACGTTGCGGCAAAAAAATGAATTTGAGAATGTCATTTATTTTCTATTTTATACTGAATTCTATGCCAGGAACGGTCTTTTATATTGCTGTTGCTTATCCACCAACTGTTAGAGGCGGAACTGATAACGAGTGAGTCATCTCCGTGAAGCTTTGATTGGTTCACCCAAGAGAGGGGTGAGTCAGGATGTCTGAAGCCGTACTACACTGCTAGATGTTAGCACATTCAGCTTTCAAGCAGCTCTTTTCTAAAGCGTTAACATTTTACCTGGTGTAATTTTCTGGGGGGGTAAAAAGCCAGCAGTCAATAAAAACAACTGATAGGGTCGGTCTGGGCAACAATGCTGCCATGCATTGGTCTTAATGACATTATCGGTCTCTTCCCCTGTGCAATTAATACCGCCAATTCATTTTCATTAGGTCCATTTTTGTTTCTGCGCTCAGCAGTTTCATGGTGTCTCGGATATAATCCTGGAGCAGAGGTTACTGCAGTTCATGCAGTCAAGCTCTCATCATCAGTATCCCCTGTGTCAAATAAGCAGTGCCGGAGAGCCGGTTGCGTATTCACATGCATCATCCCCTTCCAATGACAATGCATTCCGAGGGCACCATGCTGTGCGCTGGGAATAAATCCATTTTTTTTAAGTTGTCTGATTCACATCGACACGTCTGAGTGACATTGAGAAAAGCGTCTTCAGCTTGATCGAGGGGCCTACTCTCCTGGGAAATTGACGGTGGTGAGGGGACGGGGCTGAGGGTGGGGAGGTGGGTTGGTGGTTGCGGGCGACACACGTCTAATTAAGCACCAGTGTCACATGGGCTGTATATTTAGCGCCCATAAATGCGGCGTGTTATTTGTGTGCGAAACCGGGAGATGATCGTCTGACTGTCTCTCTGTCATCAAGATGTAAAGTATGAGGAGAGCCTTTCCCATGCAAGACCACCTCTTAATTACCTCCTTTACTGCATCACACTTACATTTCTCATCGCGGGGCTCACAGTAATGGTGTCAAGGTTTCACCAAAGGGGCTTTTTTTTCGACTTCAAAAATACCCTTCCCCGTCACCGGCTCCACCTCCGTGGTTTGAGGAATCTTCAACAAGTTCAGAGTGAGGCAACACTGACCCCTAGAGGTGGAGGGGAACGTGGAAAAGCCACAGATGGTTACGTAAGGTGCTGGAGGTGGACTCGGAGTCTAATGCAGTGAGGCCGTGATGAGAAGAAGCAGAATGCCCTTGGTATGTGCATAATGTTTTGCAACATTAAAGTTCCCCTCACAGGAAGTAGGAGCTCGTGTTGGGCTTGTTGCTGAAACTGTCGCCATGGAAATGGAAATGAACATTTTCCCAGAGAAGCTTTTAAAAATGGGATCGGAACAAGCCTTTTCATAGTACTGGGTTGTGAACACAGGGAATAAAATGGCATTTCTAGTGCACATGAATCACTTTCTGCTGGTGTGAACTATAGACAGAAGTCACCTCGAAGTGAGTCATTGATATTCAGAAGACCCTCTGAAAGGAAGGAACAGTTGGCAGCTCTGACCAGCCTGAGCTGTCTCCAGCCACTCACTATGAGAATAATCTCCTCTGAAACTCACTGGAGCAACTCGCTGGTCTACACCTTAGCTGCAATTACTGGGAGACAGAATTGGCTACTTTATGGAGGCAACGGCCCACCCACAGCATCGTTCCCACTGATTGTTTTATTGTGGCTGTAGTGCTTTCAAACACTCACAAGCTGGTCATTTCTGCCCCCAGAAACGCTAACAGGTTCAAATGTGAGGATTGATCGTTATTACTGGGATTTTCCGATCGCCGGTAGAGGGGAAATAATCATTTGTATTGTGTACACAGCTTTATTTTTGTACTGTGAGCTCAGGGGTGAATAAAGCTGTGATAAAAGGCCTATCTTCCAAAGGCAACACCGGCAACAGCAGACAAACGATGATAAGAGAGTGGAGCTGTCAACGCCGAATCAGAAATCAGGCCTCTGCAGGTCATGCCGAATTAGACGCTCCACTTCTTGCCCCCGTTACGCCGTTGAACAACCAATCAGCCGTCATTATGCTGCAGGCTCACTGAAATACGGTTAAATTGAATGACGCTGTTGCATCATCCCCCTGAATCTAGTATTACCGTAAGAGCATTCCAGCTTTCTGTAACCGCACCGCATCACTCCACGAGAGGATCAGATATCATGTCAGCTAACAGGGTTTATAGTACAATAATATTACATTAGCTAACAAAAAGCAAGAAAAGCCAATAATGAACAATCCGGAAAGAACAGCTTTTCCTCCTTTATCTCCACAGTGAAGTGATCCATACAGAGGGTTTAGCATTGAGGACAAACAGTAGCCCTAACTACTATCTCTCTCTGCCACTAATTTTGAAAATGCCTCTGGAGAAGTCTGGGGACATCAGGAGGGGACATATACCTCAAGGAGGTCACAACCTCACAGGCTCATTAGACACACTAAAAAAACACAGCAGCCTTCTTGATGTGGCTGGCCAATTACCTACATTACAACAAGGTTGACCTCACTGTGGTAAGCACCTCTGTTGCGGGTCATGGCAAGGATTTGATCCTGACAATGGAAGGCAAACGGGTCGGGTGGATTTCAAGGTATGTTCTGGAAAACCAAACGTTTTTACTCAAGAACAGGTCACAAAGTTAGACTGTCTGAAAGGTACCACACATACTACCTCTCAACTTTAGTTTCTGTCCTATCGGTTCTGATTAAAAACGCATTAAAGACCCTGTGGTGAGTCTGGGAACATTATGATCTCCCAATAAAGCAGCGCCCGCTGGTCCTCTGGAGGCTTGTCACTGTGTGCCCACCGTCATTAAGGCGGCGATGCTGCACAGTGACAATCTGCCACATGCCAGACCTCTGGTATATTCAGCCCTGGGGACAGCTAAAGGGACAGGCACCCCCCCCTGACAGCCCCCCCTTCCCCCGAGTGCACCAGTCGTCTCTCACCAACGTACGTGTTCCTCTGTCTCTCATCAACCCCGGTTTATGCGACCCCCTCTTGCAGCGTCCTGTCCACGCTCTCGACGTGACGGTCGCGCTGAACGAAGGCTGGAATCGTGTCTGATGACATGACGAAGACAACCGGTCAAACACGATCAGTCAGGTCCGCGGATCTGCCGGCCAGTTCCGGAGAGAGGTACAGTAACTCACAGAGGGGAGACAGAACTCAGAGAGACTTCTGTGTCGCTCCACTCATCTGTGGGTTGTGGGTAGACGGACGGACGGGGGGGCAGGGGGGGGGGCAGGGGGGGGGGGGGCAGGGGGGGGGGGGGGTGCAGAATAATGTTCCTTCAGAAGAGATGAAAGGCTTAATTACGGTGCTTTGGAGTGGAGGAGCTGGAAAGGTAGGAAGACAGAGGTGGAGAGGGAAGATGAAGGCTTCGGAGAAGAAAGAGAGAGACACAGAGGGAGAGGGAGGGGAGAGAGAGACACGGAGAGAGAGAGAGAGAGACACGGAGAGAGAGAGACACGGAGAGAGAGAGAGAGAGAGAGAGAGAGAGAGAGAGAGAGAGAGAGAATGAATGAGCAACGATGATGGAGAATGTGGTTTGTTTGTCCTTCTCTCCAGACCCACCACTGTTATCAAGCAGGGTTCCAGTCCATCTCATTATGACATTGTAATGATACCCTATAGTTAAATCAGGTGGAAGATTGCACATCTGAAACCACATCACCCAGATCTGACAAGGTCTGACAGTAACTGGGAGATGGTTCAGATACTTCAGCACAGATTGATGATTCCAATCATAGGAATGGTAATGAGTGGTCATGAACACATTCTTTTCAAAAAAGAATGCAGCTTGAAATAATCTCTGATCCAATTTTAACAGGTAATTGATTTCATCCCCTTCACAAATGCAGACCTTTGGTCCAGAATTAGTACCTTTGCGAGCCTTAAAACAACAAAAGTTCCGTTCAAGTCAGAGCAAACTGCATTTAGCTTCTGCTTGTGAAATAAATACGTACGGAAATGAAGGGATGTCATATTTTTATAGAGGGTTAAGTTGACTCAAAAAAGGCAGATTGGTAGGTTTTTTTTGAAGCTCAAGGAGATCAGTTACAATCCCCCAAAAAAGCTGAGCTGTGAGGTTTTCATGTTTAGTTTGTGGAGAGGCAGTTCTGCCTGCCTTTGATCACTTTCTGCCTCGGTATTCTGTCACTCGTGTGGAAAGACGTGAACATGAAGAACTTCAGTCGCTCACATTGAAGATTAGTGACCTCACTCTGATGAGCAACACTCCCCGGTAACCAGTGGAAAAGACTTCATAAACAAAAGGACTGGTTTACAGGTAAATAATACAGTAATAGCAATAGCGACAGCATCAGCAAAACAACAGCACAAACATTTTGAAGGTAAAAGGAGGCGTCACAACATCAACAGAAGCCTGAAGCCAAGCAACTGAAAACAAATGAAGTGAGCACCAAAGGTTAGCTTCATTTTCAGTCAGTGATTAATTCTTGTTTTCTTGTTAGCTTCCCTTTTATTTTGAGTGTGTGCATGTCTGTGTGTGCCTGCACGGGTGTGTGTGTGTGTGTGTTCAAGTCCGCTCACGTGGGGGAGAACGAGGAAGAGGTGGAAGAGAGATAGACAAAACAGAGACAGAGACAGTCTCTCAGACAGTGAGAGAGAAACGTTCAAGGGGGGCAGGATGAAGTGAGACAGATTGCACCTTGAGGCTGGTCCTTTAGACTTGGAAAGTACCTGGCAATCAAGCCGAGCAGCGCTGAGGTACCACTAGACAGGAAATCTATGCAGACTGACTTTGTACATGCCATTCACTGTCACATAGGTTTCCACGTATCCCACACATGGCCTAAAGAATTTGAAAACAATATGGTTACAACATGTACAACAGGGAGTCAGATGGCTGAGCGGTTAGGGAATCGGGCTATTAATCAGAAGGTTGTCGGTTTGATTTCCGGCTGTGCAAAATGTGGTTGTGTCCATGGGCAAGGCACTTCACCCTACTTGCCTCGGGGGGAATGTCCCTGTACTTACTGTAAGTCTCTCTGGATAAGAGCGTCTGCTAAATGTAAATGTACAACAAATGGTTCAAAGATATGGATCTTCGCTCACAGAGGAAGAATATTACAACAGAAGTTTAATAATTGATGGCAATTCACTTCTTTTCATAATGTTTTGTAAGCCTCGCAGCTCGGAGACCTTCACAAAGAGGTGCACAGAGACGCTGTAATGGTGCTGTCAGCTTTGAAACAAAAGCCTGAATGGGACATGCATTGGGAAGTAATGAAGACAAAGCCACAGTAGGATCCACGGTGTCACATTAGGCCCAGATAAAACCACTCACGGCCCCTTCACCGAGGCTGAGCTGTCCTTGACTTTCCAACACGGCACAGGCACCAGATTCAACCAGCAGACATCCATTGGACAAGAGCACAAACGAGTTGTTTGGAGATGTTCGGAGGGCAACGTGGCTTTAAAAACCTCAGTCCCCACAGGCCTGTAGGATCCAGCAGGGACTGTGGTTAGAAAAGAGGAGGAGGAAGGAAGAGGAGGAGGGAGAAGGTGGGACGGTGGGGAGCATCAGCATCAGTCTTATTTAGTTTCCTGAGTAACGCTTGCGCTAGTGGGCAATGTCTTTGCTATCTTCGCCTGCCTCTCTCTTCTGAGAGCAGTACAGTTGAGAGGAGGAAGAGGTAGATTTCAATCAGGAACTGTTGAATCCTGGGGCCAGACGGGGGGTTCTCTGCTTCCCTGGAGGAGGACCCAGAGGGTCGCAGTCTGTGCTTTAGATGAGAACGGAATTGGACTGAGGGCATTACTGCACAGTTTGGAAGGAACACAATCTCTTACCTAAAAGTAGATGGAAGTTTGTTCAGAGCAATTCAAAATCACAGCGTTACACAGGAGTCCCTCAATTCGGCCAACACCCGACCACAAGCCAATCAGAATACAACCTGCCAGTGGCCGGAAATCAGCATAGGACAAATACGGCACATTTTTATGCTAATCGAGGTCTATGAACCAAGGGCTGTATTTGCAAAAGGCTCTCGGAATATCGGAGAAAGGTCTCCAAGATATTTGTTGAAGCATATGTCCACAGAGACCTATAATTCATGCGTGTGAACTTTACATTGAACGTTTGACTAAGCACCCCTTCAGGATATTACCTCCAAATCCTGACTCGTGTGTGTGGCCTCGTGCTCATCACTGCTACGCAGCCTAAGACAGTGCTCTGACGATACCCAAAATACACACTTAAACAAGACATTTTTTCATCATGTTATTGTTTTGCTTTATCAGTCCTTTCCTAAGAGAATTCACGGGTGTTCCATCTAATCCAATTGTTGCCAAATCAGATCTGTAGTCTTATTGGCTGAGTACACAAGCTATTTCGAGAGCCGAACTGATGTGGATCCCTTTGCACACATTCTTTCTAAGAGGGAATATTGCATGGAGGGAAGGGCTCAGCACCTAATAATGATGTGCAAATTCTACAACTTTGTTACTCTCGAGTACAAATTTCCACTGGAATGATATCCACAGAAACCCAGTGCCCAGAACATCTATTCCTGCAGGGAAAAGAAAAGTTTGACTTCACACATTCTTTGATCATACTGTCAAGACCTTGAACAAAATGCGAGAGAGAACTTCCAAGGGTTTCTACAGTTCTTCTCCAAATGAGCTGTGCTTGAAGGATTCTTGGAGCAGGCTGGTATCTCATCGCACTTACTGTTGATACCAAAGTGGTTTAACGATATTGTAGCCAAGCTTTATAGAATGCAGAATTGAACCTCCCAAAGCATCCTATTTCGAACCAGGCCGTTACTAACCACATAAAAAAAAATTCCGGGGCAGCTTCATCTTGTGAGTCAGACGCAAGTGGCCTTTTTATTACATTTTGATCGTGTTCTCCGCGAGCAGTCGCCATGGCAGCAAAGACAGATGGCAACGGAGGCTTCATCTCCTTACCCAAAAGTCATCTGGAGGGATGAAAAAGCACACACACACCAACAACAGACCAAACACACACAGCAAGCTGTCAAGGATACACACGCACAACTCAACATGAGGCTGCTGCCCAACCCTAACAGCAGAGTCTGTGTTGGGTACACTTCTCCCGGACGGCTCCCTGTGTTTCTGCCAAGTCACTGAGCATTAGGAGAAATTTGGACCTCAACCCCCAGAGCCCTGACAAGCATTTCAAATCAGGTGTAAATCTCGCCGTAATGGAGGCCAATGCTGTTAGACAGCTTCCTGCGGCATCGGAGTTAGTCTCTTCCATGGCCCATCTCAACTGCTGTCTCCTGGCTGCCATACACGTTCCCCTCTCTCCTCTCACAGCCAGTCCCCTGCTTATGCATGCCGGGCAGCCAGCAATGTACTCAGCTAGATTTGATGTGGCCATTCGCTTGTATAAAGTTGGCACAGTGCTGTCAGGGAGAGGAGAGAGGGGAAAGGGGAGAGGGGTGGGCAGCTCAATGTATCAGCCATCAAACGACATTAGAGGAGGGCCATTTCTATTCACTCTGTTTTTACTGTACGCTCTCTCTCTCTCCCCATCACTCCCTCTCTCTCTCGCTCTATCTTTCTATCTCTCTATCTCTCTATCTTTCTATCTCTCTCTCTTTTTATCTTTCTATCTCTCTCTCTTTCTATCTTTCTATCTCTTTCTCTTTCTATATCTCTATCTCTCTCTCTATCTTTCTATCTCTCTCTTTTTATCTTTCTATCTCTCGATCTTTCTATCTCTCTATCTCTGTCTCTCTCCCCCTCTGCTTCACCGAGAGCAGAGACGCTAATTTGAGAGGAAGCTGTGCGTTTGGCCACGGAGGAGAATTTTAGCGCTGGCCACCTTCCATGACACAAACACTGAGCCACACACACACACACACACACACCACACCACCACCATGGAGACGTCAGCTCCAGTTTTGATGGAGAGAGGGGGGAAAGATTGTCTTTTACCCTAATCTCGTGTCCCTTCTGTCCGTTTTTCATTCTCTCTGCGATCAAGCTCGATATTCGTCACTCACATACTGCAGCACCTCTGAACCTTTGTAAGTGTGTCTTTAAAATGAGCTCAAAGTCACTGATACTCCAACAGACTTGTTTGACCTTCTGGAAATGGTTATCTGATGCTTGGTTTGTCTCACCAACTAATCATCAAGCTATTGGCTTGGTGTGTTAGGGGTAGGGTATGTGTGTGTGTGTTGGGGTGTCTGTTTGCGTGTGTGTGTGTGTGTGTGTTGAGGGGAGTTGGGGGTGTCTGTGCATGTGTGTCTTAAGAGAATCTGGGAGGTTCTTGGCTGTGTGTGTGGGTGTGTGTGTGCGTGTGTGTGTGGGTCTGAGTGTGAGGGGTCACGGGCTGAGTTGAATCTTAAGAAGCAGTTCTCCACAGGGTTACAGGTCTGTCTGTGTGCAGACCAGCAGTCTCTCTATCAGATCCTGACTAGCAGACAAAGGTCCAGCCAAGCACACTCACTTACACACACACACACACACAAAACACACACATACACGCACCCACACACATTTACACAAACACTGAGGGAAACAAGGCCGGGGAGTGTGCAGTCATAAAAGTGGAAACAAAAACAGGGTGAGATAGTGTCTGCCCTCTCTGTCTCTCTCTCTCTCTCTCTCACTCTCTCACACACACACACACACACACACACACTCTCTCTCTCTCTCTCTCTCTCTCTCTCTCTCTCTCTCTCTCTCTCTCTCTCTCTCTCTCTCTCTCTCTCTCTCTCTCTCTCTCTCTCTCTCTCTCTCTCTCGCAGGCTGTGTGAAAAGACTACACCGCTTTTTCCTCTCACTTCAGACGGGATGCTCACCGCAGGCGGATGTCCATCACCCCTCCACACACACACACACACACACGCACGCACACGCACACTCACACAGAGCAGAGCAGACAGATCAGGCTGTTCCCAATACCACAGCCAAGTCTGTCTGCCTCGGGGTGAAGAGGTAGACAAGTTGAGGAAGATGAATCAGATGTCCGCAGGACAGAGAGGATGAGATGGAATTGAGCTCCGAGCTCCGAGCCATTCGACGTCATCTCATTCTCAGATGAAGCTGAGTCTGATAATAAGAAAGTTTTGTCAGAGGGTGAAGATGAGAAGAAGGAAGAGGATGATGATGGTGAGAAGGATGACGCTTTCGACTGTATGGGAGAAGGTGGAGGACGAGGAGGAGGAAGAAGATGATGAGGAGGCGAACGGCTTGAGACTTCGTTCAACTTGTTCCTTCAAAACCACTAGACCCCTGTAAAATATATCTCCCCCACATGCTGACTCTGAAATGGCTCTGTCATGTCAAACTCCCCTTTCCAAAAATAGCATCAAACAGAAGGTAAACAGTCCGCCAGAAGAAGGGACGTACACAGAGGAGGGATTTGCTCAAAATGGGAAACGTGCGATATCTTAAAAGGGAGAGTTAGTGTAATCCCCACAGTGAGTAAATAGGCTCCGAGGTTGCTTTAAAGAAGTCATGGAGCTGTGAGGGACACTTCCCTGCTGTGTCTTTAAAGGGCTTGGTTGGCAGGGCAGGACTTGACAGACAGGGAGCAACCATTCGAAAACCATCTGTCTCTGCTTCGCCTTTCTCTCTGTCTCTCTCTCTCTCACACACACACACACACACACACACAATCTCTCTCTTCAGCCCCAAGATCAAAGCGGCAGGACTATGGGTGTTTAACCCTTCGTGGCGCAAAGTCATCAACCTCTTTTCAAGTCTTGCCTTGAACACACTCACACACACACACACATACACACACTTACAGTTGAACACACACACACGCTTGCGCGCGCATGGCACACAGATACACTCACACACACCTAAACCCTTAAAGCTGACGTCGGCAGAGACTGGATTGTTTCATCAGGTAACAGCCCCTCCCCTCCACCCAGGAGCTCCACAGCGTGTTAACGAGGGGACTGGAGAGGTTAGCCGGAGCCTGCAGAAGACGAGGACGTGCTGATGGTCCCCCTCGACTGATCCGGCCTTGTGTGTCGGATGGGCGGGCGCAAGCATAATCACAATTACAAGCTCCTGTGATCTTTAAGCCCCATCTGATTCTCTGGATTCATTTCTATTGATCTTCTATTCAGGTCTTTTCACCGGCTCTTTCAAATGGCACGGGTACATTTCCTTTCATAAGGATGCTGTCGGATGACTTTTAAAAAACCTTGTCAGATCTCTTCTTTCTTTTTCTTGTGGTCGGCGGTAGAAATAGCATGTCCTACTGTCCCATAAGAGCAAAACCTTTCCCCTGACCAGGATATCACAAGTTTAATTTCAATAACAGCGGGAAATATACAACCCTAGGTAGCAAATAAATCAACATCGCTGACATGGCTGTAAAGGACACAGTGCCCGAGATGAGAGGAAAAGCCTCCAGAGAATGTGTACAGCACCCTAGATCCCACTCTCCTAAACCTAGAGCACTTACAGCCACCTCTCCCTGATACTAACCTAACCGGTCCATTCCATGAAACCATTAAAGGCCCTCTCAAAGGTGTCATGCTTTGAAGTGCTGCACTAAACTCACAACAGGGTAGCAAAACGCTCCGTATAAAATGCAATCACCGTAATGGGCGAAGGGACATGTGTGGAGATGGGGGACTCTTTGGTGCAGTGACCTGGTTCACCCCGGCTCAAACCCCCTCCTGTTTATGGAGCTAAGAGCGACTAATATTGATAGAGGCATTTGACTGCGCGCCGGGCTCTGATTGGGCTATTGGCAGGGGGCACGGCTATCTGGTGTTGATGTCACGTCTGGCTGCTTGACCTCAGAACAGGTTGGCGAAGGCTTCATCTGGATGCCCGGCAGAGAGTGGACGAGGGGGATGGAGGGAGATGATTGATGCTACCTTCCTTCCAGTGATCTCGGTAAAGGACAGTGAGATGAAACGAGGAGATGTGGAGGTTATCGTGAAGCCGTGTGATTCAAACCCGTGCAGGCGTCGTGACAAAGCTATGGTGACATCGCTCGACCATCCCCAAGCAACAAAATGAATCGAGGCTTTTAACTCACACCAACGCTTTATTGGCACACAACTCATTGGTAATGTCAAAGGGAAAATGACACAGCAAATGATGTCAGATATGACATATGGTATATGATAGTAATACATTTTGATTGCCAGCGTGTCAGCCACACTGGAGTCCAGAAGATTGATTGCGTCTAGGCCACCTCTAGACTGCCGGCACACATCCACATGGAGATAGCTGACAAGATAAACATTGCACGAGTAGCCATCAAAACAGAGCAGTCCATCTCTCTGAAGCATTTCCCTCATCCTGAACTCTCACTTGAGAACGCTACTGAGTAGATGTTATCACGGTATCATATTATGATGGGGAAAGTTCAAAATGGCAGCCGTGTGACTACTACGTAAGAGAGGAAGAAAATAAATCCTTCGGTCCTTCTTCTGGGCAAATGATACCATAAAGAGGGTCCATTTGGGGTACTTTTAGTAGAGGTATGCAGATGAATCCTGCTGAATTTATATGTTTTATCTGATTATGGAAAAGATGTGGGTGTGCTACTACTTATGACTTTGTTCTTTTCCTTGTTAGGAGAATCTAAACCCTCATTGTTTGACGGCTTTAACAGCAGGAAGAAAGTCTGTCAGGGAAGAGAAATGAATTATGACTTACCCACATGCCAAACAATAGCCTATAATTTTCATGATTACGTGTCATTAGATTTAATTCACAAGGAATCAATTGATAATGTCTTGAATGAATCTAAATTATGTAAATCTTGTTACGCATGATGACAAGACCAGATTTGGAAGCACCCAGTGAGGTTTAATTATAAATAATCATAATTTGTCTGATTAAGTTATCAGTAGATTAAGTATGACTCTGAGCATTCCACGAATAATTCGTTTATTACATGGAACATCATTGTGACAGGAAGGTGTCAGAAAGTTTTCCTCACTGTCATTCTGAGCTTTACTTGTAATGACAATATTTTACCTCAGTGCCTCGAAGGTACTGTAAATAAGTATTAGCATCCTGTTTTGATGCTCAAACATGTACAATAGACATGCAACCGTTTTCATGATTTTCCCCCATCCCCAATGTTTTTTGGCAAACCACTAATCCTATCCTCCATCTGACCTTTGGTCAACTTGATCACTCACTTCCCTGAAGTCGGAGTAAGACTGGCTTGCTTGGCAAAAGTACTTTTCCATAGTTTCATTAGAGTCAATAAAATGCTAAATCCAACACACTGGGCTACAGGGCCATTTCAGAGAGGTGCCAGGGGCTGACTGCACTTCTGCCAAGAGGAGGACAAATGGGAGGGATGGAGGGATTGGAAAGAGAGAGAAGGAGAGATGGACTGAAAAAAGAGACAGTGAGTAAAAGCGAGAGAACAGAGAGAGACAGAGAGAAACAGACAGAGCGAGAGCGAGAGCAAGAGAAATTGAGAAATAGAGAAAAAGTAAACAGAAAACTGATGTTCCCCCAAAACAAAGCGAGGATGATCAGAGGAGGACCTGACAGGCAGGATGGAGGCGCTGCCCTGTTGTCTGGGTTAACTGGGATCTCAAGTTAACCGAGTTCACCACTGGGTTCAATCTACCACTCTACCTGACATAAGAATGGACGCAATTAAACAGTTTTATCTTAGACACTGGCCTTCAACACCAGTAGACATCCACACAACACCTCTACTACTTCCCTCTGAAGGGTTAATCACTGTTTAGTCAAGTATGAGACGAGTTGACCCATGGATCGATGCCTCACCCCCCTCCCAGAGAGGCCTCCCATTCAGCAAATTATCCAGGAATTTATTCCCACGGTTGGACTAACACCCTGTGGTGGTCTATAGTCAAGACCAGAGATGGTACGAGTTCGCAACCTTTACTGCAGCCTCCTCACTCACTCTGCTGTGCCATGTTCTACAGAGGAAGTCCATTTCTGTTCTTGGATATTTTTATGACACGCATTTCTGCAGTGCACATTTCGGCAGATTCCGGCAGATTCCGGCCACGCATGCATGGAAAATCCACAGAGGAAGGTACAGTGGAGTACAGTTAGAGAGGACAACACAGACTGTATATGGCGAGGGAGTTGTGAGTGTTGCAGAGATGTGATTTAAACGGTGCAGAAAACCAGTTGGTTCTTAACTGCTTCAATAACAAGTGCTGACAACAGCCCTGACTCCGTCCCAGCATCATTCAGGTTATGAATTATGAGAATTTATACACACCATGGCTGCACACTAGACATGAGACTTATAGTCGACAGTTCATGGACAATTTAGAATTTATAGATGGTTTTAGGCCGTACAGATGGTTTATCCAAGCTATACTTCTTTGGTTTAGCGGAAATGTATTTCACGACAGACTGGTATACTCTACAGAATAGTAATTGAATGCTACAGAATGGCAGTTAGCCAATCATGTACTCTTTGTTATGTACATTTCATTCCATCTCACACACAGAGAATGTTTCATTTTTCATTTTGTGGTGGCAAAATGTAGTCTACATATCTGTAGTAAGTAGCAATCCACTTCAGACACCAAACAGCATTACATATGCAGTATCGTATTCTCGGCAATGAAAGAATTGTCTTCCAGCGTAAGAAGTCCCTGTAGCTGTGCAGTCATGTCTCACTGTACCACTGTAATTATATTCTGTCTGCTGAGATCAAACCTGGTACAATCTGTTTACAGCCCTCCACTCTTGTTTAGCCTGCCTCCCGCCCCCCTTCCCCCAACAACACCCTTCTCCCTACCCTATCCAGACACCCGCTTAAAGGCTTATTGCATTGTTCAGCCCTCGCAAAATATGGTCCCCCAAAGCAGTCCTGAGTCTCCCTAAGTGTCCCTTTAGCTCTCTCCCCCCATCTCTCTCCATCTCCTCCTCTATCACCTTTGTCATTCTCACTCTCTCCCTCTTTTCATCAAACCCATTCCCCCCCCCCCCGTTAACATTGCTCTTATTCAAAGCCTTTGTCCCTTAAGAAAATCATATTAGGGATCTTACCAATCAGGACTAATGTGTGTGGTGGGGGGGTGTGAGGTGAGGAGGTGTTCCAGGGTAATTCGCCAACCAACCCCCAACGCTTCAGACATCACCTTGACAAGGTTACACTGACATGCCTCAAACACACAAGTTTTCCAAACTACAATACAATGGCATAGGACTGGGAAAAACCATCCTTGACAGTCCCTTTACTTGTGGGAAATGATGGATTGATAGGCCGCATCCATCCCCAGAAGGCTTGCAGTTCCAGGTCAATGTTGGCGAGTGGCCAAGAAAAACAATGCTTCGACACAGACTGCATCACTTGATAGAAGACAATATGTGTACAACAAAGAACGCATGGGAAATATATGATCCTATTACAGAGGATCGGTTATGACCATACATGTGAAGGACGTATGGTGTCCAATTGCATCCCCGAAAACCCAATTAAACAGCTATCAATCACTTCAGTACGTGTGTGAGGACATCAAAGCTAAATGAGGGCCGTGTGTCGGGCAGGGCTGCAGGGCTGGAGAGCGCTCAGCCCCTTCACTCACTAACAGGTAATGAGAACGTTATGGGTTTTCATTACTCTGTCCCAGACAATAGCATCACAGTGAGAGCCAGCAGAGGAATAAGCCTGCTGGAAAAATGTCAAATAAGATTAGGAGCGATGATCTGTTTTACTGGCAGACTGGCGGGGCAAGACGACGGTGGATATCGGCGTCTGATTGGGCGTGGAGTGGATATGGGGGGAGGGGGGGGGGCACCACCTGTGATACCTTTAGGGGGTGCGCCACCACGAGGATTCGATTAATGCCGCCGCCGCGTCCGTTCAGGCCACGCACACGTGAGAGAGGTCACTGGTAGAATGGTGGAACAGGCCGCAAACGCTCGCCGACCATTTCCGTGAGCCGTGTTGTCGCCCAAACGCGCGCGCGCGGCCACGCGTACGCGTACACACTCAAAACGCACGCCCACAGCCACACACGTGCATGTGTGCACACCGGATGGACGGAGGCACTCGGTCAGGAGTCTTGCTTTCTTTAACCAAGGTCTTTGGACACTCTTCCACAGCTGCAGGGTTGCACAGCAAACACACACACACACACACCAGACACACACCAGACACACACACCAGCGAGATAGAAAAGAGGGGTGGGTGGAAGACAGAGAGAGAGGGGGGGGGGTGGTGGTGTTGAAGGCACAGTGAGACATAGCAACAGGGCCTCGGGTAAGTGTTCGTGGGGTGGTGATGGGGGGTGTGCGGAGGGAGACAAACAAAAGAGAAAGAGAGAGAGTTGGCGGTGGGTGGTCAGAGAGTGCCAGAAATAGAGGAACCCTGTGCAAAGAGAGAGAGAGAGAGAGAGAGAGAGAGAGAGAGAGAGAGAGAGAGAGAGAGAGAGAGAGAGAGAGAGAGAGAGAGAGAGAGAGGCACGTGTCTCGAAGGTCGACAGGCAGACATCTTCCGGGGGGTTGCTCCCCGGCAGCGGAGCCCGTTCGCGGTGTGCCTCCCCTCTCCGCCGTCTGCACAACGAGATCAGTCACGGTGGGCGCCCGAGCGCGCATGTGCCCCCCCCACAAATCCTGCACTCACACGGCTTGCAACCTGACTCCGCAGGAAAAGCACCCCAGACGACCAGAGAGGGAGGCGGGAGGACGGGGGAAGGGAGGAAGAAGCACGGCAAGTTGAAGGGAGGAGAGAGCGAGCGAGAGAGAGAGAGAGAGAGAGAGAGAGAGAGAGAGAGAGAGAGAGAGAGAGAGAGAGAGAGAGAGAGAGAGAGAGAGAGAGAGAGAGAGAGAGAGAGAGAGAGAGAGAGAGAGAGAGAAAGAGAGAGAGAGAGAGAGAGAGAGGGGGGGGGAAAGGAAGGCAGGGGTGAGGATGGAGAGAGTGAGAAACCAGAGTCGGGGCGACGAGCGGGTCTGCGTTGATAGCGCCGTCCCTCCTGTGTCGTCGGGTTCCCATCCAGACAGGCTTGTTCCCTCGCCGCGCACGCCACGCCACAAGCCGAGCCACCGTGGATGTGTCAACAGCGACATCGTCACCCTCAGCCAGCACGCGCGCGCACGCACGCTGACGCACACAGTCGACACGCACTCGCAGACACACTCGCGCGGCCGACGCGTAACAGTCGACTGCATGCTCGCAAACCCAGACACACACTCACACAGACACGCACACTACACCGCCGATCCGACACACACACACATGAAACAACGCCCCCATAGCGTCACACACGCGCACGCCCCCCGCACGGATCCGACTTGACAAAAAAAGCCTTTCCCTTTTTGCGTCCCTGTTTCCCCGACCTCACATGCCGGCTCATGTAGGAGGAGGAAGGAAGAGGCTGCAGGCTGCTCTTTCAGCCTCACCTGAGATGACTGACGGTCGCCCGTTAACTCCTACTCGAAGAAACCCCAAAGACATTCACGCTTGGACGACAGACCTTGACACAGACTTGTGTCTGTGTTTGTGCATGCATGCATGCGCGTGTGTGTGTGTGTGTGTGTGTACAAAATAAACGGTATGTTTGTGCCTGACTGTCCATAAGTCGCAAACACGCATGTGCACGTGTCTCGAATGTGTCAAATCGATCAATCTTTTCACACCGGTGGGGTTGCAGTCAACAAGCGTAAACAGAGAGAGAAGCTTAACATTTTGAGTTGTATTCACACATCCGGTAAACACACACAGATGCACACCCATACGGAACACGGTACAGTTCCTCGCGTAGTATATCAACTGATGTTGAATTTGTGCTGATCTGTGTTCGTAATTGTCTGGTAACCTGCACTGTGAGCGGCTTTAGCCACAGTGTTCAGCTGTGAACCTGCATGACTATAGAGCATTGTGAACTGAATTGAATTCAAGTGAGTACATTTTCAAAAGTGAAAGTTTCAGTGGGAGACTTGCACGTGTTGTGTATTTGTTACACAGACTTATACAGGACCTGGGGGTCACCTTCCCAGATAGTGAGACCTTGAGTCACAAAGCACAACTGAAGCTGGTAAGGCTCAATTACAGAGAATACTGTACACATGCCAGAAATAGAGAGAGAGAGAGAGAGAGAGAGAGAGAGAGAGAGAGAGAGAGAGAGAGAGAGAGAGACAACATGAGATGAGAGAAAACTAGATTCCGAGAGGGCACTCAGGTCTCTAATGGAGCTGGATAAAGGAGTAGTCCTTTTCTCCTGGTTTAAATCCCTGGGTTAGCTTGTCTCTTTGTGTCTCTCCGTTTCTCCCTCCCTCTCCCTCCCTCCCTCCCTCCCTCTCCCACTATCACTCTCTGCCTCTCTCATTCCTCTCTGACTGCAGACCGTGGGCCTGGTCATTAGCCTTGGTCATCACACACTCACCATCAACTCCAGGTTAGACTCACACGCTAAATGAGAGGTATTTCATGTTGCCATTTTCTTTGGTGGCGTCCAGGTTAACGGCAGAGACAGCGGTGATGGAGGAGATGAAATGTGAACCCATGGACTGCTATACGTTTCTGGACAGAGCGTTCTAGAAATGCGGAGCGGCCTTTTGGGACAGCTGTGAGTTCTTTGTAATTCCCGAGAGAGGACACAATGTGCCGAAAGGTTGCAGTGACTCTGTGGGAATTCAAACAACATGACATCTTTTGCATCCTGGGGCTTTTGTTTTCCCCCATGTTTTCCTCTCCAATCTCTCTCTCACCTTCAGTTGGCAGGCCAGGGTGGAATACTTGCTTCTGGTTCTTCGCGGGGTCTGTGCTGGACTAAAATGGGAGTTTCTTTTTTATCCGGATTTCAGTGTACATCAATATTCCTAATGGTAGGCCTCCGAGCAATTTGGCAACAATCTCAAAGTGACAGGGCAACATTAAAGCCAGGTGCTTTAATAAGACAGATTAGTCAGAGATGTTTATTACGCTATATAGTTTATACAAGGTGTCATTCGAATTTATTTTGACGCACGGAATCTCGACGCACAAGAAAAGAGAAAGCCCCTGATCGGTTTCTGATCCCTCCCATCACACAAACACACACACCCTCCTATTGCACTTACATTATTTTAATGACCGTGTGCTTGGAGTATTCATCAAGCATACGATAATAAATCATTGCTATCACAACTTGCCGGTGGCTTCGTATGACTGATGATTTGTGATTTTGGCACAAACTTCCCGGGGCTCCTGTGATTGGTCGTTGGGTATGGCGACAGGACAAGGGCGGGGTGAACATCGGATAAGTGGCTTCTGTGTTTCTGAAGGACGCCCGGGTACTGCTGCCTCACTACCCATACTCCCCTGCTCCCCATAATGCGACGCAGACAGCTGGCGTGAGGACGCCGTAATTGCATCGAGGAAATCAGAAAGTTCAGCCTCCACTTCCATCCCATTTATCAATTTAGCGGAAGGCCGTACTCCAGGAGGGAGAGATAAGCAGGGAGGAAGAACACCCTAGGGTTGTGCACACACATGCACACACACACACACACATGCAGTAATACACATTAACATGTACATTTAACACACAGCTCTCTACGCAATAGCTATTTTCTCTCTCTCTCTTTCTCTCTCCGACACACACACACACACAAAAGGCTCAGTCTCCTCTGAGCCACTGGCTCCAGATTAAACAGTGGGCCTCAATGAAAGAGCTGGTGGGTTTTTCAGTACTGGACCGCAGTAATGATCATTAGAGGCAGCAAGTGGCACAAGGCTGTATGATGAGTAATACAGATGTAGCAGTAATGGGAGATTTCATTGTCGCCCGTCAGAACACTGTTAGGGTCGGACGGATTCAAACGGCAGTGACATTTTAGCCAATTAAAATGTTTATGAGTCAAATTAATTAACTGGGTTCAGGGTGGCAGCCACGTCGACGGCGACAGCCGTTGCAGGAACATTCCGAACTCGTTTATTTATCCAGGAAACGGGCCACTCAATCTGGGCCCCGCGGCTTCTGTACAGTCGGGCTCCGCGAGCACCATCTGTTCCACTCACGGAACTCATAGCCGGCAACACGTCGTACTCGTCGCCTCCTCGCCGCGCGCGTTTACGTCGGTCGGGGCTGTTGTTCGAGGGTCCAATCAGCCGGGGGCGATGCTGAACGCAGCCTTGGCGTGAGGCTCAGACTGCTCCTCATGCCAGACACGCTGCATGCTGCTTTACATGATTCGCCATCGTAACCCAGAACGAAGCGGGCACCGTCTAAATGGGGCACGACATGCACGAGCCGTGGCGCGATGGGAGCTTCCAGAGGAGAGGGCAGGGCAGGCTGTGCGCCCCTGATGAGAATCACTTTGTTCGTGCGTGCGTGTGTGTGGGTGTGGGCAAGTGGGTGTGTTGGTGTGTGTGTGTGTGTGTGTGGGGGGGGGGGGTGGTAGTGATTCAGTCAAGCAGTGGCACATCAACTAGCTGAAAGAAAATGGGACCCTGTAAGCGTGCTATCCTACTGTGTGTGTGTGTGTGTGTGCATGCACTAGTGTAACCCCTCTAATTCCCTACCTTCGAAGAAGCAGGTCGACGTGACCGACAGCGCTGTGTGCTGGTCTAGTGCTGCTGGTTGGAAGGGAAGCGGAGGTGATGCTGTCCGCTGATGGAAGCAGGTATTGATTATGGGATTGGCCCCAGGGCTAAAACAGCTCAGGGACTGACAGAGAGGACTGACAGAGCTTTCTAGAGAGTTCTGTGTTCTGTTCATCCTGTCCAGGCCCAGGACAGCATCCCTCTCCCGTTCCACCCCTCCTGTTGAGACATAAAAAGTTGAAACCGATATAGGACTACAGTAGAATACATTGGAATCACAGTAGATCCACAGTAGACTTGTGCTGTTATGGAATCACTCCCTTTCTCTCATTATTTGTCTCTGTCTATCTCTTGCTCTCTCTCTCTCTCTCTCTCTCTCTCTCTCTCTCTCTCTCTCTCTCTCTCTCTCTCTCTCTCTCTCTCTCTCCCTCTCTTCTTTGTGATTGATCAGTCCGGCCTCAGGAGAGAGGTGTTTCTCTCTGGTTCATTTCACAAGGAGTATGAGGAGAGCTCTCTCTCTTTATCTCCACTCTTTTTTCTCTGTCTCTCGCTCTCTCTTTCTCTCTTAGTTGTTCTAACTATCTTTCTGAAACTACATCTCAGCGTTTGAGCGTAGAGCGGGAATTTGTGTCTTACCGGGCACCTGAACAATTGACACAGGCAGTGAACAAGCAGACTCCATTTTCTCTTTTTTCTCACCTCTTCATTCTTAGGTCTCGCTCCGACCTTTACCCCCTACCTCTTCTTTCAATCTCTCTTTCGCACCTGTCTCGTCTTTGGTACTTGATCCCCCCCCCCCCCCCCCCGAACGTTCTCCGCCTCTCCCTGCCTCTCTCCGAGTCCCAGATCCGGCTTCGTCTAATCACACCTGGGAAGGTTCGACGGAGATTACAAACACCGCCTCATCAACACCAGCTGGGAGGAATCAATCCACTTGGAAAGTATTGAAGTTGGCAGTTGAAGTATTGAAGCCTGGACGTGCGGCGTCAGCCACTGGAGTGCCTGTGAAGTGTTATCCGTGGGAAGTCGTTTAACATACTTTACGTTAGACTCGAAATGATTCGAGAAGTGCGATTCGAGAGCAAACACATTTGTGTTCGTGGGAAAGCATCCCAGCCACAAACAGCTTCAATTCCGCCAATTTTATTCGATTCACCTTCCCGTTTCCAGCGGGCCTCGCCCTTTTAATTTGAAAACTAGGGTTAAAACAATACCACCATCCAAGTCAGGATACTGCTGAGTCATGGTTTGTGTAGTATCACATTGAAAGTGTTGGGACTCAGTGGGATAATATCCTGGCACCAGCTCCACTGGGTCTACCCCCAGAGGGGCACTCATGGTCCAGCTGGCCTCCTGGGAGAGCAGGACAGGACACTCTGTCTTTCACTAGAACCTTCCACACATGCCGGTAATGATCCTTTGCTTAAGTGGTCCATTTCCAGGGTATTTTCTTCGAAAAATAAACAACAAGGGTAAGGGTTCGAGGAAGGCCGTGGTAGATGTGAAGGGGGTGGGGGGGTGTTGTCGGGCTTTCCCTGGGAGCCACAAGGTTGACTCTCTCCCACCAACATCCTACTACTGCCTCACACTGCATGGTAGCCTTGGCATGGGATTATTTAGGCACACACACACACTTGACATACACACGCACACACACACAATCCTCCAGGGTGCCCTTCTCAGTCTCTTCAAACCCTCCACCACCCTTAGAACGACCCCTGATTAAAAAGTGACCACTTCTTTATTGCTCTTCTCCTGCTTTTTATGTCAGCCATTGATTTTTCTGACGTTGATCTAATCCCCTGTTCCGTTAATTAGAGAGAGAGAAACAGAGCAGGGGATAGAGAGAGAGAGAGAGAGAGAGAGAGAGAGAGAGAGAGAGAGCTACACATGCACTGAGGGATTTAAGCTGGCGAGGTTCAAAGTTGGATCAAGGGCCAACCTCTTGACTAGGAAAGACGGCAAGACTCCGACGCCAAAATATCTCTGAGGACCCCCCCTCTTTCTCTATTCCTCTTTCTTTCTCAATCCTCCCTTTATATAATTTGTCCACGGTAGACCAGGGGACTACAGACAAGTCTATAAACTTACGCGGCCAGCGAGGCGAGCAACCTCTCTGACTAACTGCTTCTCCCGCCGTGCTCTCGGTGATGGCTGCTGTTCCTTGTCAGGGGGAGAGTCGCCAGGTTCAGAGACAGAAACCCCCTATCTGTCACTCTGTAATAAAGCACTGCCTCTCTCCCCGAGCCGGCCGCAAGCTCTAGATCTCATTCAACCCTTTTTCAGAGCCTCATTTGAACAAGATTGAAAGGTTTTTACTGGCTTGCCAGTCAGCTTGGCGGTATATCGGTCTCTCTGTCTCTCTGCCTACCTGTCTAGCTTTCTGTCTTTTCTTTTTTTTTTCAGCCTGGTCTTTGTGTCTTCCTGGTTCTGCCTGGCTGTCTCTGTACATGTCTCTGATGTGTGGGAGGAAATGGGGACCGGGGGCTGTGTGCATGGGTGTAGCTCTGCTGCCACCTACTGGTCAGGATGTGAATGCCTGGAAAAGAGAGTTGGAAGCACTCAATGGGGTCCAATGAAAGAAGTGTGTTGATTATGGTAAAGCCCTTGTAGGAAACAAACCTTATATTATATGTTGAGGGCCAAGTGGATAAAGACTCTCCTGGCAGACTCAGCCAAACCTTAACAGCCTGGCGATGATTGAGGTGGCGATGACAATGATGTGGTGGAGTTCTGCCACGGTTAGCATGGGCTCAGCTCAGCTGGAAAGTCTCCTGGAAGGGGAGCGCACGGGCCGCACATTTGCACGGCGCCGATGAGGAGGGGTAATTGTTAAGCGTGGCGTGGCTGCTCGGAAGCGGGGCGTGATGATGGGCTTCAGATGGGCTTCTCTGGTTGGCAGCAGCTGTGTTCTGCCAATTAGAGACAGTGTGGGATGAGTTTATCTGCCTCTCTCCACCCTCCACCTTCAACCCCCCCCGCGCCTCCGGGCACATGCTGCATCAGAGCAGGGCCCTCCTGTCGCCTTCCACCACCACCACACACACACACAGAAACCACAACCTCCGACCCTCAAACCCTTGAGGACAGTCAGTCCAACTGTCATCAGTTCAGACCTAATTATGGAACAGGCCCTCGAAAATGGTAGAACGAAAACAGAGGGGAGAAGTGGATGAAGGGGTGTGGAGAGGAGAGAGGGATGGAGAGAAGAGGAAAGAGGGAGTTGGGAACAGTAAATGTGAAAGAAACAGTAGATTTTTAAAAAGGCACAATAAAGGTCGACAGCAAACCCTTTTCAGTCCTCAGGTTTTTCCATCGCGGCCAGGCTACAGTCGTTTCATTGAACAGCCCAACATATTGTCTCCACTTGAAAGACCAGTGGCCAACACAACAACAACACAGCTCTTGACCCTGTGGTGTCGCCAGCACTGACCACTTCAGTCTAAGCCCTGGTTCAAATCACACCCCTGCTCCCGTCTCCCCACATCACCTCATTTTCGACATCACCAAGCCCCAGTGTTTGTTCACTTCACCCGCGGTGGACCTGCGATCGTGCTGCGTCACCCTGGGATAGAACCAAGCAGATGGATACCAGATCCTTGTTCTAATTGTCTGCCCTCTCCCTCTGGTTCACTTCCCTTCAAGGATCGGGGAAGTCCATGAAGGAAGAGGACCAGTGTGAGAAGAAGGTGCAGCCAATGCTTACAGGACAACCAGGGATTCATTGGCATGGGTCAGGGGGAATAGAGGAGTAAACACACCCCAGATAAAAGAGGGGAGGATTAAAACCCGTGTGCTGCGTTCGGGGTCACAACCCGAAGGTTCGCAACGACCCATCGTTGTGCTGCGACAACTTTACCCAATACAAAAACAAATAAAAAGCATTTTCTTTTAACCGTCGGCCTGTGGGGGGTGTGAGAACGGTTAAAAGAAAATGCGTCGCTTTATTTTTGTATGAGGTAAAGTTGTCGCAACACGGGGGGGGGGGGTCACAGTGACTGAAGGGTCACAATGCCCCGAAGATAACACAAGGGTTAGACAGCAGGAATCAATGCTCCCCTTGTGTTTCCAAAAAGGTTTATTGGACTACCACACTCCCAGCTACCAGTGTTAGTGCATTGGGATCCCACACATTTCGAGATACGGAAAATCAGTTGGATTCAGCTGGTATAAACTGTACAATTGACTTCACTTCACGCCAGACAAACATACCTATTGTAAACCGCTTTGAATTAAAGAGAATGCCAACTGACTTCAATTGTACAGAAAATAATCCCAATGTATTTCAAGTGTAAGAAACAGCACATACTGTACAGTAGACTTTGATATTTTTTAGAGGATCTGTAGCCTCTGTGAGGCTGTCTCATTACTCCCATAGTTAATGAGCCCGCACACACGTCTGGCTGGGGGGGCTTGTCTGCCCAGGGTATGCCTACTCAGACAGCTGTGTTTGGACTGGCCTCCTGGCCTCTATGCCGTAAATAAGACCTGGTTTGGGCTCCATGCCCATGTCTTACTGAAGATTAGGGTAAACACATAAACACACACACACACAGGCTCGCACTCGCACACATGAAAGCACACTCATACACACACACACACACAGGCTCGCGCTCGCACACATGAAAGCACACTCATACACACACACACACCCATGTCTTGCTGAAGATTAGGATGAACACACAAACAGGCCGGCACTCTCACAGGCATAAAAGAGCACTCGCACACACATACAGAGGTGCACTCACCCACCCTTATATATTCACACACACACACACACACACACAATGGAATAGACAGAAATACATATTAATAGAACCACAGTATTAGATAAAATAACACGTCATCGTGTTTCAGCAGCAGACAGGCAACATAGAGATGATACAGTAATGAAAAAGAAAACCCAATGGACATCATAATAATAAGCGTAAAACGAAACAATATGAGACACGTAGACACATAGAAACGATGTATAAACAAGTTCAACGTATAAACAGTAGAATGTAAGAAGACTTGCATCTGGGTGTTGCGACCCTGGCTGGGGCTGAAGGTGCTCTCCATCAGTTCGTCTTAAAGGGGCTGTAAGGGGTCGCCCAGGATGGTCTTGATTTAGTATCTCCACCACTGCCTCCAAACTGACCAGTTTGGGGCCAGAGCTAGCTTCCCTCACCAGCTTGTTAAGTATGCAGTAATGCTTGAGATATGTACATTATTCTGCTCTTTAGACTTGTTGAATAAGAAACTTGGCATCTAGTGTGAACTCACAATCTTCGCCAGTTAGTTGGCCGATACGAAGTATATTTAACAGGGCCAAAGCTAATCCTAGCTAATTTCATTTTCAAATTCATTTCACCCATAAGGACTCTCATCAAAAGGTCATTTACAAGCGCTTCCCCACTCAGAAATGCTCTCTTACAAGAGCGATCCAGACCTGAACTGTACTTGGCAACTCCAGTTGTCCAATTTACATTTGACTGTTTTAGAGCACCCACACATTAGACAAATTATGGAACCAAAGAGTGTTTACTTTTCTCAGTAACATGAAGAAAACTTGGTAACCTGGCAACAGGCATTCTCCGCAGGCCCTGTGTGTCAAAAACAATGTTTGACCAAATCGGATTATGGAATAAAACGAAACAAATCCAATTCTCCTCTCCCACTCAAAGGGCCAGCTGATGTTCAAGATGGATTTCAATTGGGTTCTCTTTTAAAGTGGAGGCAACATCTCTCCTAGGACTTGGACTGACACCCTGGGCCGAAGAGACAGGCTTACAGTATCAGGGAAAAGTCCAGAGAGAGCTCAATAGAAGGATAGGCAGGCACATGGGTACATGGGTATATTGAATGAATTGATAAATGTGTCGGTAGATCTTTTGGAAATCTATAGAGCACATGCATTACATGCAGGATCGAGGCTAGGTTCTTCCTCGCAACAGGCTAAATACTGTAGCTGTCTCACAGGACATGGATTAACCAGCGAGTTATCAAGGACACCGATTGCAGAGGTTGTCATCACAGATTATCGCTTCTGACGTCGATGGGATATGAAAAGATGTAAAAGCAAAAACTGGCTAGATAGGTCAACCTACCAGTCAAGGACCATGGCCATTGTTTACTTCCTGTCACAACACAGCATTGAGGCAGAAAAAGAATGACATGCCTTCAACCTCAGAACATCGCTACACTGATTGGTCAGGTCGGATGGGTGTCCTCCATGGTAGCTTAGATGTTGTCTTCCTTTCTTCTCCAGAAAAGAACCTTCTAGACTAACAGTTAGTCTTATAGAACTTATGTGAATGGATGTCCCTGGCTTCTGGAGTTTCTCTCACCAACATACAAACACTTACCGATATGTAGGCAACCTGCAGTTCAATGTACAACACATAATGCAGTCACAGTTCTGATCTTTGTGAAGAACAGCCATGTCAAACCCCAAATAAAACCACATGCACATGGTCAACAGCAGGAGTTCTGTATTCCATTCCCATTACAGCTCATGGTTAACTCTGTTTCAAAGCAGGCGTGGACAACTTCAGAGGGCTGTCTCCTGTTAGCCTACATATCCATGTAGCTGTACATGAGTCTGCCACCTCACATCAATATCATAATTAATGTGAGGCACTAAAACAAAATAGGCACACGAGTGTCCGCCCCTTCAGGTACATGCAAAGAGTGTACACACACACACACGCATACACACACACATACAAGCACGTTCACACAACCCTGAACACACGCAAGACTGACAAACACGCACATCCTCACCATCTGTTGGGCCTGCAGCTGTGATTAGAGCTGCGTGGCTCTGTGGTGGTCCGGCTGGGAAGTAGGGGTGTGTGTGTGTGTGTTGGTGTGTGTAGACACTCACCTCCTGAGGTGACCTACTAATTAGCCAACGCTGGCACCCGCCCGCTGTTTTTTTTTTTCCTACGCAAAAATGCCTTTGCTTGCTCCCCATGCACTCGCCCCTCGCTGACCTAACGCCACCCCACCCCACACACACACACACACCGCCCGCACGCCGCTCACACCACCGGCACGTAGTTGGCTCGTTAACAGAACTCACAGGCCATTTAAAAGCACTCAGCACTGGAGGCCCTCTCCACTGGCCTGACCTCCCCCCCAGTCCAGCCCTCCCTGCTCTGACTCTGTTTGTTTCATGAAGCGAGAGAGGAGCACTTTAGACCACCTTTCCCCCTCATTGGCCCCGGCCATAAGGAGCAGACAATGAGGACAGACAGACTAGGAGCAGCTACTACTGTAGGCTAGCGAGGCCCTTCACAGTGTTTTGAATTGATCCCGACCTCCAAAGCCACGGTGAAAAACAATTCTGTGTTCGTTTTTCTTTATGCCCGGTGATAAAACAACGGAGAATCCAATAGCAGGGAACGGCAACCTTTCAAGCCATTACAATCACACATCGTAAATATGCAACCCCCGGCTCTGAACCTGGTCATCAATCACTCCTGCAGAGCTTGCCTACATTAGCAGCTTTCCAGATTTTTGTTTGGTTATGCAGGTCAGAGCTTGTATTAGCATACCTGAGTGGTGGTAATTCTCTGTACGGTAAACGTCTGTGCTGGCCGTCCCAACTGTTTTAACTCAACATCGTTTGATTACTTGCTGCCAATCAAGAAGGAACAGCCTTGAAATCTGCATTCCCTCTGCATTCTGCCGGACTGGAGCTGTGCTAATGAGCTGACAAATGGATGGATTACAAACAAAATATCGCAAATGTTGAATGGTGAAGCAGGCGAGCTCATTTGTCTTTGTTTTAATTACTGGATGGTCAATTACTTTTCATTACAATGTAATCACAGATTTCATTTGGGTAAATGGCTTTGCGGTACAGGAGTGAAAAACCATAGGCTTAATTGTCTGTGATTGTCTGCGACATTGGAAATGCTTCAAACGTCTAGGTGTAGGAGCTGAAGCATATTAAACATGGATAAAAGTTTGGCTACAGAGATGATTACTGCCCGTTTTCAGAGGATTCAAGTAAACACTTAGCAAATTGCATCGGGGACTGCGGTTTCCAAAGTGTGAAAAGAGTAAGGAGAACAAAAGAGGAAACTAACTTTGGAGCAGAGGCAAAGCTCAAAGGACGATGTGCAAACAGACGGGCCTATATTCTCGCCACCCTCCCAGACCCAGGCCCAGGTGTGATGGCGTGGGTTCTGACAACATGGGTGATTATCTTCAATGTGAGCTGGACTGCAGGGCTTAAAAGGCCTATTGGCTTGACTCCCTCTGCCTCCTTGTGCGCGCTGCTTTTAGAGGTGCCTCTCTGCTTTGATCTCCCAGTCTGAGCGCTGTGTTAGTCTGCCGCAGACAGCCCAGTGTGGTTATCATATGAAAGGCTCTCTGATTCTCTCTCCTCGGCTTGGCCTGCCACATGCAAGGGGATGCTTAATTGATGTTAAGAGAAGATGCCCACCAGAAAAGAGTGTAGTGGGACTTCTCACTGTTTCAGTCGAGAGACGCCGCACTGAGGACGGAAGGAGAGGTGTGGAGCGTTTGAAACAAACTGTGCCCCTGTATTGCTGTCATTTTCAAAGCAGGAAATGAAATACAATGTATTTATTAAAGACTGTATCTGGGTGTTACCTTTAAATACTCGTGATGGGGCTCAGGGTATCACGTGAATAAAGTGGGGGTGGTATTGTTACATTTATACATTTACATTTAGTCATTTAGCAGACGCTCTTATCCAGAGCGACTTACAGTAAGTACAGGGACATCCCCCCCGAGGCAAGTAGGGTGAAGTGCCTTGCCCAAGGACACAACGTCAGTTGGCATGACCGGGAATCGAATGGCAACCTTCGGATTACTAGCCCGATTCCCTCACCGCTCAGCCACCTGACTCCTGTTATTTAATTGTTGAAGGAAAGAAAGAGATTGTTCCGGTGAAACTCCTGGAAGGATGACACGTATTTGGCAACAAAGCTATCTGGACTGGACCCATCAGTGTGGGGATGAGATTATATCTGAAACCACCACATGGCATACTATTTGACATAATCCAAGCAAACGGGCTCCATAAAACTGAACTGTCTTGAGACTGTTTTTCATATAACACAATGTGTGACAGGTAAGAAATACAACATGTGATGTTATCACATTTCTCCTAGGAGCCTTGCAGTCTCTCAGAGCAGCAAATCAGAATAATTAAATGTGCAATGTAATCGCCTCTCTTTATTATTATTTGCCATTGTGTTTATCATTTCTACAGCTGGCCACTGTACAAACTGTATTTTGTTGATTTTTAAATTGCTTTTTCATTGTTTTCCCCTCTGTGTGTGGTAATCCATTCAACAAACAATATGTGAGGATTTTAGCATGCATAGAGCCTTGCATTCAGGTCATCTCCATATTTTCCTCAATTCAATCTATGGGTGAATGTCAGATAATTTGAAAAAATCTCTGCAGTTGCAAACAGCCATCTGAATACAATGGAAAACGGAACGTGAGCGCCACACGAAACTGTCTGTTGAATGCAGATTGGAACTGTGAGTACATAAACAACACTAGCAAACAATGAGTGCAGTGCTACCAATAACAATCGTCTGTCTGGAAAATGCAATTTACAGAGTGCTGGTAACCCACACTTGAGAATAGATTTGAGAGACTCGAGTTCCATGTGTGAAGGCTTATTAGATATCATATTATTCTGCATGAAAGACCGGTGGTGGTGAAGTAACGTCAACACAAATACCCCCCCTCCCTCAATCATTTTTCAAAACAGAAGTCCTTAAACGGCCACCAGGCAACTGCAGAGACTGAAAAACGCAGGGTGGCTTTGGCAGGAGTTTGGAAGTTCTCTGTAAGATGACACCCAGAGGTCCGTGAGACTCTCTTGATCTGACTGTACTGTGCGTCTATCCCTCCCTCTCTTTCACTCCAGGTGTCGGCAATGAAGAACCCCAGTGATTGCACGCCAGTCATATGAGGATGGGGGAGTAATGAAAACTCGATCTCATCATAACACACTGCCAGCCGCAATAAACGGCATGCCGTTTAAAATGGCATCAATCTAGATACCCAAACTAATATCTTTGAGCGTATTTACCTCCGATATTGACCGAGTCGTATGCAAATGTACTGGGAGTTTATAATGTCACGTCAAGCTAAATCTAAGATTTACTTTTTGCAGGTGGAAGATAAAATAGCTTTTAAACTCCCGGTAAACTCCTATTTGGAGCAGTAACAGTGAGGAGAGTGACAATTTGCTCACACATCCTTTCTCTTATTCTCTACATACATGCATGCAGCTCAATTTTCTCAAATTTCACGTGTCCGATTATTTCAAATGTACGTAAAACTCCCAGCTATGGTGAAATAAACCATCAAACAAACGCAAGCAAGAGGAGGGAATTTTGCACAGACAGAGAACAGACAGTTTAGCCCATATTCCTCAACTTATTCAGAAGCATAGCTTCTCCCCATGTCAGAATACTGGCTCAGTTTCATCCACTTCATCCTCATTAGGGGTCATTGGGGTCATTGGGGGTCATACCCCTGATTATCAGGGGTGTGAGAGCTCTCAGCCCCTGACCCCAGTTTCACTTCCTCCCACCAGCTCGCTCCCAAGTTCAACGGAGAGTCACCATGACAACACTGCTGCATCCATGGCCGATGAGGTATCTAGCAGCAAATATTACTGTAGCCTAAGTTTGAGCTTGTCTAGTTCTACAGAGAAAGGCTTCATTGCAGTTTAATGTTCGTCCTCATGCTGTCTTGTTCATGACAGCTAATTTAAGATTGTTAGTAAAAAAAAAATTAAGCAATGTTGATAAGCATTTGACAGGCCAAATTCAAACAGATCAGCGAACCCAGATGGATTCTTTGTGAACTGTTTCAGCATCTCTTCTCTTTGTGTTATGGTGTGCATCACATTCTCCTGACCTCAATTTCAAACACCCCCATACATAGCACAGTTTTCCTTTTTAATTTGCAAAGCTTTACATTCTTTGAACCAACCATTCATTAATATTTATCCCGTCTCACATCACTTGGTGGGCCTTTAAATGTTTAATTTGGTTCAAGGCCATTAAACAATAATGCTGGAGAACCTTTTTATTCCAATGTACACATTATGGCACATCGGGAACACGGACAATGGCAATGTATTCCCGATACGCTTCAATGCTCTATCACTTTTACCAGGAAGCATACCATCACAGATTTCTGGTACGGAAATCCCTGTTGTGGTGTCCCTGTGCTACAGGGACACCACAACATGTGACTGAGTGTGTGCTTGTGTGCAACATGAAATGAAAGGCTTGTGTAATTCTCTGGCATGCCCATGTGAGCACATCAAACACATGTCATGATTACACTCATTACACCCCTGTTAGCTCTGCTGCTACCTCCTGCTAGCGCGGTGCAGCTGGCCTCCCTCGGTCTGATTCATGCCGCTGAGGGTCCTCATGACAGCCAAGAACAACAGGAAGGGAATCGCATTAGCAGAGCAGAGCATGGATGGAGATGAAGGCGTCTATAGGACACTGGGGTGTGTGTGTGTGTTTGCCATAGAATCAGGTCTTGTTCACTGCCAAGTACGTGGACTCACCTGGCGAGTGCACTGCTGTCAGTGCTGTTGACTGAATAAACAGAAATTCTAAATGTGGAAGTGTGTGTATATATACCTCCATCTTAATGAGCACCTTGTAGGCTGGTATTGCATCGAGGGCTGCGATCTCCCATCCACAGAGAGGAGAGATGACGTCAGCCGCCGTTTAATTATGAGGTGGGAGTGCTTTCATATTTCACGGGGCATCTTTTATACAGGTGTACAGAAGCTGTTCATGTGCGGGGTTTGAATGTTCATACGTTCGCACCTCCTACGCAGCAGCTTCGCAATGACCCTGTGACCTCCTTCAGAGCTGCTGATCATGCACCGAGCAAGGCTCCGTCGTCAGGGCATTCAGAACACAGCAACAAGGCTCGTAGCTTGATTTATATATACAGAGGTGACAACACAGGCTATATGTTTAACATGTATGAGATGTTCAACAATACTCAATACTACACAAGTAGAGAGTGAGAACATATATTGTTTTTATTGACTTTTAGTCGTGCGCAAACTAAATCAGAGAAACCTGTGCACCGGCCATGACACAAGTACATGGAATAGGCATCCCCTACAGTATGGATAAGTGGTCTGTATAGCACAGCCTATGTCTCCCTCCAGTGGCGTAACCAAACACGATATGTCTTAGTGTCACCGACGCTGAGCATGGAGTCTGTGAAGAAATGGTGCACCAGCCCTTCTCTTTCCCTCGCCCCTCGCTCTCTGCCACCAGAGGTACAGTGGTTCTCTGATCCTATGAATGCATTTCCTTCTGCGGAGTAAAACAGCACGCCTGTCTCTGCCTTACTCGGAGCCACGTTCACAATCCCAATCCTCTGCCTCATTCCAACAAAGCCTTTCACTTTCAACAAGCCATACGCTTTTTTGGGGGGCTGTGGTGCAGCAGTTTCTTTTTTCTTTGTTCTACTCTGCTGTTTCCCGATCCTTGAGGAACAAAGAAAAGAGGAAGAAAACGGAAAGGGAATTTTCTCAAGTTCACGTGTTATGTTTTAAAGCTGCTGTCTGTGCTCCTTCTGCTTATTTTGCTTTAATTAGCTTTTTGGGGGGGTCTGTTTTCTTTCCATATGTCATTAAGAGAATGTTCTGCTTTCTAAAAGTATGTGACGTTTCCTGGATTGTGGATTTTTGTGGATTGGGTTAGGGTTATTGTGAATTGTCTCTGTTGTTAGGTGCTAGAACACTGACCTCCTTTTCCCCCTCAGTGGGTTGTGTGACACAAGGTACCTCCTCCTGTCCAGAACAGATCTGAAGCCCTGAAAAGACTGTGAAAGTCCTAGACGCTTTCATGGTCCGGGAAGAACTGCTTTTGGAGATGTGCATTTTCCACTTTGAATGTTTGAGTCTATGCCATGTAAAGACTGCAATATGACTATTATCTGAACACCTCGGTGTAATGTCTGCCAAAGAATTTTGATTTTGTAAACATTCAAGAGGATCTTTGACCAAGAGTGACTCATTTGATTTAACATAACGTGTGGGACTTTCACAATCTTTTCCAAGGATTCCGATTTCACCACTAAGTATCCTGGGGGTTCAGATACAGTATCAGCCAGGATTAGGCTGTTCTCCCCCCAGAGCTGCACCATGTGAACATGGAGAGAAAGAATCCTCTTATCAATGTCCAGGAATGTGTGTTTGAGGACATCCTGCTGAGAGAAAAACCTGTACCCCTGGCACAAAATTCATAACATCTCCTACAAGCTTCATGGTCAGCATTTTTGCTGCTGAGCTGTTGATAGATTATTTCCATGGAACACACAGTACATTGTGTTTGTTTCACTCCTGTTTAGACACAATGCTATTGAGGGCCTATTTGGTAAGTGCTGACTAGAACTGACAGTATAGTTGCCCAAAATCCACAATTACAATGTTTTTAAGGTTGTATAATGGAATTATACTGTAAGTCACCATACAATGTCACACTGAAACATAGGGTACATTATTATTTGCTGCATTAAATTGATCTTTTCAGTGGGAGCTCAACCATTTTGTAAAACGGATCCCGTATGTTTGACCTACAAACACAAGTTATTGTTACGGATGACGAGAATGTGGGCGGAGTCAGGGGCGTAAACAGTCTGAATCTAGTCTTAGATTTTGTTTTCTTCTCCGTTTGGTTCAAACCTTCGTGCATTTTCATTTTTATTTGACAAATTGGGTGTATATACATTCATGATTTGGATGCAGTTTTTATAATGTGGTTCTTATTTGTATATATTGCGCCACTGCAACAAAGTACTGTAGAGTTTCTTTGACTAGTGCATCCTGTTAGCTTTTTGATTTGTTAACATCGACGGGTTAAAATCAAGAGTATAAATGCGCCAAACTTGGAAGAATTGTTCCGCAAATCCAAACAAAGAGGTAAGATTGATTGAAAAAAGCTAAAGGGAAAGAAATGTGTGTTTGAGCTTTCAGTAGCATCTGCTCCCAGCCTTTTGCAGCTGCAGCTCATTATCCCGCCTATAGCCTCTGTTCTATTAGGTGCTTAATATTCAACACTAAAATACAATTAAATGCAGATACATAGTTTGCAGTTTGCAGGGCTATTTTACATACCGCTGTATACCAAAGATGAAAATGGCGTTGTTTACCAATTGGAAAGTTGTATTTCCTGATTTCCTGTTAAAGCTTGGCACGCCAATACGTTTTATTGTGCCTATCGTTTACCATGTAACAGAGTGCTCAATTGGCAAATCAAACATTCGAATTTTCGCACATTAGATTGCACTGCAGGAAATCTGTCCAAAGAACATGGTTTGTGCATCTTCCAAACATCGTCATTTTTATTGATTCCAAAGCGAATTGGCCCTATTATGCAATGCAATAACGTGTGTTCAAGCTTTCAATTTAAACTTTACTTTGGCCCAAAACCCGTTCAACAGCATACCCTCTGGGTTATAGGACTGTCAACGTTATGCTTTTTCATATTTACTTCCATTTCAAACCAAGATCTGTAGCACATAATCGTAAACAATACGTTGTTCCTATTTTTTCACCATGGTAAAGTTGTCCTTTGAAATGTGTTTAGTATTGTTAAATTACATGTGTTGATTTTAATGGAACAAATGGCAAGTGACTATAAAACTATAAATACAATAAAAAACCTCAATGTTCAATCAAGGTGGGAGTGTGGGAAAACTGATTGTGGATATGGAAAAGGTGAATGTACCAATGCAAGGATATTCCAATGCAAGGCCACACCTTTGTGGCCAATTGTGTACATAAGATTCATCGTAGCACAACTCCACAACAAAGGAGTTACATTCCAAGTAATGAAATCCATCTGATTACTTATCCAGAGGCCTAATGGTTAAAGAGCGGCTGTCATACACTCAGAAGATGCAGAGCTTGCTTCATAGGAGATCCAAAAGTTGGGGTTCAAACACTGAACACGACAACAAAAGAGCTAGTTTTAAACGTACACATTCAGCTATCAAGCTACCGAAGCAGTTGCACAACAACAAGGACAAGTCAAAAAGTCTTGTCAACAGTACAAGAATGTGCGAGCGCAGAGCGTCTCATAGTCAAAGACTTGACACGGGTGTATCAAGAGATGCCAAACAAAGGAAGTCAGGCATCACCTCAATTCCCCCCTACGTGTAAAAACGGTGTACTCAAGGTAGGAGGGAAGACTTTGTAACTCGTCTCTCCCTGACTCAATAAAACACCATGCTATCATTGCCAAGGAACACCACATCGCAAACGTGATAATTGCTTGCTACCACGAAAGGGTAAACATGAAGGGAAAGGCCCTAACCATTAATGAAAGACGGTTAAAGGGCTACTGGATCCTTGGGATGAGTCGGGCCGTAGCATCTCAAATCCGCCAATGAGTGACTTGCAGAAAACTGGAGGCCCCGCAGCAGGACAAAGAATGGCTAATCTCCCTCCAGAGCAGGTGGGCATTGCACCATTTGCACACTGTGGATTCTTTTTTTGTCCTTTTCTCACCCAGCAGGGATGCAGAGTGCACAAAAGGTCCTCGTGTCACCTGCCTTTGCTCTCGTGCTGTTCATCTTGAGATGTCGGATGACGTCAGCGGATTGCTACATTAATGGTCTGCACTGCTTCACTGCCATACATGGTGCAGTTTGTCAGATCAAATCCGACCAAGAGAGCAACTTCTGTGGGATCCAAAAATGAGCTGAAGGAAGCTCTTTCTACCTAAACAGCAGTTGCTTGCTCGCAATTGACAATCTCAGTGGTCCAAAATAGTCTGGAGCCCCTCAATCCTAACAGTAGCAATGTAACAATAAAATGTTGTATTGGAATGGTTTTCATCTTGTTCTTAGCTGACGGCAGGTCGTGTATGGTTTAAGAAGGGCATTGCTTAAGTTGTTAGCATCATTTTCTTTCAGTGTGTTTATGTACGCATTGAAAAAGGAAACGTTACATGATCGAAAAGTGACCATCTTTACAACTGCGGACGCTACACTAACCCCAAAATTCTGAATGACCCCCAACCTTGGTTTGCATCTCTGCAGGTGTTTGTGTCATTGGGGAAGCCTGGCCTGCGTCAAGGTACCAATGAAGAACCCAGCTGTGGCCGAGAACCGACGGCTGGTTGGATTTTTGGAGGACGCACTGGCCCGAGAGCTGCGCCTCTGGAAGGTCCCCGTCTTCAAAAGTGATCGGATTCAGGTTCGTACTTCACTCACCTTTTAGATGACCTGAGGTGTACCTATCACTTGTGAAAACCTTTTATCTTGTGTACATAAGATTTACTGTAAAGGTCTTCTCTCTGTGCCTACAGGGTACTGACATCTCCTCATTTCAATACCAAGATGTGATCCTCTGGTTGGGGGAGAGGAGCAGACTGTTTAAGCTCTGCCCAGAAACCTTTGCTCTTGGAGTGTGTGTTCTGAACAGACTTCTGGCTACAGTCAAGGTAGATTATAAAACAGTCTCTGGCTCAATCCCATGTTTTCTGTAACACATAAGAAGATTGTGCATTGGGTCATATTCTAATCCACTTCCATTGCAGGCTCAGCCCAAGTATCTGAAGTGTATCGCCTTCACCTCACTCATCCTGGCTGCCAAGATCAATGAGGAGGATGATGTGAGAATTTCTGTTTTATACACTTGTCAGTGTCGTGAGCCACTAGGCATTGGTTTCCCCAAAATAAAAATATTCAAATAGTCAATCCTATGCCATCTCTAAAGTGTAAGAAGACAATAAAGCACAAGGAATATCTTAATACATACATTTATTGGCTTGTTTATCGGTATCTGTTGACACAGGTGATTGGGTCTGTGAAGGACCTCGTTGTGCAGAGCGGATGCAACTTTTCAACTGCCGAGATTCTTCGCATGGAGAGGATCATACTAGACAAGCTGCACTGGGACCTGTACACCGCCACTGCCGTCGACTTCATCAACATCGTAAGTGACATCGCTAACACCGCCCCTTCTTTCCCACCACACCTGTTCCAAATTACGTCAACAAAGCTTTTTACCTCACCACAATAGTGAATTGGTCCTAGATATTGTGCATTGATTTGACTTGTGCCCACTCCAACCTTCTACGTCTGACCACATTGGTAAACCAAAGCAGCAACGAAAATACTGTAAGTGCCATGCTTGTCAGGACAAGGCACTTGTCTGAGAATGACCTCTGACCCGAAAGCAGAATGTTCACTTCTGCTACACTCTGGAGAGGCATGTAGACAAATAGATTATCTGGCTGTTCTCAGATTCCCCCAAAACCCAATCTAAACCAAAAGCATACAGTAAATTGTGATGTGACCATGCTGGATTAGATGCATTTGCCATTTTCAAAGCAAGTTTCATTCAAAAACCAATGCTGTATTGATTTGGTTTATGGCACAATAGTTTTTCAGTAATGCAGTTGTAAATCAACCTATTGCTGTAAGGGTCAAACACTGATTGCACAACCATGCATTTTTCATCCCCCATTTTTTTTTTTATCCCTGTATATGTTAGTGTACTGTCTGAGCTTCGCTTCATACTGGACCAGTTCTTAGAGTAGTTAGTTTTAGAGATGACCTATTGAAACATCACAAATGGGATCGTCCTCACTGTCTTCAAGCAGTCTAGCGAGAATCAAGTCGAGGTAGGGTTGACCCGTCATTTACCAGTACAGGCTGTCCCGGTACAGACCTACTGAAAGCTGGGAGTGCTTGTCTCGTCATCCATGTCTTTACTCTGTGTCATATTTAAGACTGATTTTATTTTTGCTCTAGTTCACAATAGATAAAAACAGGACACATAAAAAACTCTTAATTGAAACAAAAATAAAATTTCCTCTTTGATAATACTTTGCAATTAAATACTTTCCTTCAATAGGTATCTCACACATACATTCCCCTGAAAATTTACTTTGCATTAAGTTACCTAAATAAACTGTAGTTATATCTACATTGTCTTTAAAACAGCAATCCATAAAATCTATAGCAACATCACCACATTTTCCACCATAAAACAATGTTTCGATTTAATTGACTTCAAGGTGGATGTAAATAGAGGGTGCAGCTAAATCCTTTTTTTATGAACTTCTTTGTATGAACTTCATGGCTTGTAGGCTAAGGGGAGACACTGAAAAAGCGAACAGTCCACCTCCGAATGAATGACAAGTTATCAAAGATGTAGGGGTTAGGAACAGCCCGCAGTTAGAAGGATGTTCAGGAACAGTCGTGAAAAGAGGGAGACAGATACGCGAGTGTTCCTCGGAGCCCAGAGCAGGTCACCACTCGTTACCTCAGGGTAGGGAGAACAGAGGAGGCCCTACCTCACACTGAGTCCTCCACCCTTCACTGTTAGCGAGCACCTGCTCGCTTCTGGAAAGTAACGGGGAATGAACGGAAAATATGCTGGAAACACCATAGCCTACCTAGCCTTAGATCTATTGGATGCTGTAAAGCACTGGAATTGGGAGAAGTTCACGCTTTAGGAAGAAGGGTGGGAAACATGGAAGGAATAGGAGGAATAATTTCAACATTACTGTTAACACCAATAAGGTCTAAAACGGAAAGGTGTTCTTTGAAAAAATGAAGTATGAATGGTCAGGATAGATGGAGGAGAGAAAGCTGATATGGCACGTCATGATGATGTGATGTTTTGGTCTTTTATCTCTCAAATGGTGTATCTCTCTCGGATGTGTGCAGTTCCACGCCCTGCTGATCTCCAGCCACCCGCATCTGGACGCCGGCGCGAGGGGGGGCGCTCAGAAGAGACCCTGCCTCCAGGTGGCGCTGTGGACCAGGCAGGTGCAGCACTGCATGGCGTGCCACCAGCTGTGGCAGTTCAGGGGCTCCACGCTAGCCTTGGCCATCATCACCTTGGAGCTGGAGACGCTCACGCCTGATTGGTTCTCCGTCTTCACAGACCTGTTGAAAAAGGCACAGGTGAGACTCCACAGGAACCAACCACAGCAATGGACATGCTTGCTCTGAGTGCTGCAGCACGTCTGTGTTGGCAAGCTCTCATGTTGTTTTGATTCTGCTGTGGTGGTCATAGTAACCAAGTCAGCCAAGGGTCCTAATCTTTTACTTGTCATTTTTAAGCAAACAAATATAGGTGTGTTATTTATATTCCTCCATGTTACAATGAGAGTCCAAGTGTGTCTGTAGGCTTTAGGCGTCCGTTTTAAAGGGGATTTGGCGTTTCGCCACAAGCTGTGTGCCAATCCGAATCCAATCAACCTTGTGATGTGTGTTTTCCCTTTCACCCCAGATCCAAAGTGCTGAGTTCATCCACTGCAAGGAGATGGTTGACGAGTACCTGAACAGCCTGGAGTTCTCCCTGCCACCCAACGCCGTCTACATATTCGACAGCATCAATGTGACCAAGCTCCAGGATGAGGAGGAGGAGGGGGGAGGGGGCGTGTGGGGCCCGGGAGCCTTGCTGACACCCCCCAGGGGGAGTGGAGGTGAGGGGGACACAGACGAGTTCTACGATGGGTTCGGGTGTCTGTACAATGAGGCCTTGGAAGCTGGAGGCGGTGATATGGAGGGCCAGGTCCAGAAGAATGTGTCCCCCTGCCCGCCTCTGCACCCCCCTGGCAACTAGCTAGCCAGAAAGGGAGGGACGGAGGTTCCTTTTCTACATGGGGAGATTGACCAAGAGTACCTTTTTTTTAAAGGAGTGTCGTCTTTCTCATGACTTACTCAGCACTTTGGTAATGACGGTAGCTTTTTTTTTATATATATATATGCATACTTTTATATAATTATATTTTTCAAGACCCTTTTATTTTAATTGTTACTTAATTTTATTAGATGTGTGTGTGTACTACTTATTCAAGAATGCTTTAATCTCAAATGACTAAATGCTGCAAATATTTTTTACGTTCAAAAAGGCTTTAGAATTTTGTGGATTCTTTGTTTTTAAAGGTCATCTCAGATGAAGTGCAGTTTTGACATTTTTCTGTGCTTGTCACATTCAACGTACAGTTAAACACGCGTTACCTTACTGTGTTTTCATTTGACACTCCTGTCCTATGTTTGGGACACACACACAGTGGAGTTTTGTAATAATCAGAACTGTGAATAATATGTCTCATATCAAGGTAAATCATTACCAATTGTACCTGTGTGATGTTACACACATGTAAGCCTATCTTAATTTCTTGGTACTTTCACCTATGGCAGCTATATCCCATTCATGTTGACTCCAGAATAAAGCAATAATTCAAACATTTCATTCTGTCTATTGTCTTTTATTCATTCTTTTTTTTATTATTATTATCCAAGCCTGATAACGACCATTCATTTGAATCAGGTGTGCTGGAGCAGGGAAACATACATATATATTACTTAACTGATATCAGTTAAATGAATTATCAATTGGTTTGAGCGAGATTTGAACCAGGAGTACCGTGTTTTGCATTAGACTCAATGGTACACATGCTTACCCACTGAGCCACAGAGGGTTCAATTGTTAAGTGTGTACTGTACACTGCAAGCTGAGGCCTTGATACTGGCTTTGGTTCAAATCCCACTTCAGCCATTTCCTGAATGTACCCTCGCATTCTTTGTGTGTCCAAATTAGCCAAGCAGTTATTTTCTAAATTAACATTTATATTTGTTAAAACCACACTTAAAATGTGTTTTTTAGCTTCTTGTTTTATTTGATAGTGTGATAGAAGGAAAGCATGAGAGGAAGCTGGGACCTTGCATGGCAGGAGGGGTGACCTTGCATGTAGATGGGCTGCAGCCAGATTTGAGCCCAGGCCACTTTGTTGGGCCTTTTGTGGATGTTTATCCGGTGGGCTACCAGGGCCCCTTCCCCTTTCTTGGATAGTTTTAATCAAATGTTTTAAAGCACACTTTAAAGATATATTTTCTAAATGTTCAGTGTATTTGTGAGGCCCTGGTAGCTCACTGGGTAAGGGTGTGTGCCATGTAAGCTGAGTCTGTACTGCAGCAGCTTGGGTTAGAATCTCACATAAGCCTTTTCCTGTATTTCTTCATGTTTAATTTGACAATGTGCTATTAAAATCCTGCTACGGCTTTGTCTTTGTCTGACATAATTCCTGAATCCAATTCCTGAAGCCAATTGAAATGACATTTTCCAGTTGTCCACAGTTTTTAGATAGCTATGTGGGAAGTAAATTACTTTAGCTTTACTTTCAAACAACTACTTTTTAATCTATGCAATCTTCATCAATAATAAATCAAACCAGAACAAAACAGAGTAATGTCAGTTGTGTGTATGTCTTTTAGTAATGTGAAAATATAAGTACACCCTATAAAAACTATTGTCTTTCTCAAAATATTTTTACATCATGGACATTTCATATTAATTGAAACAATAGGTTTGGAGGTGAAGAAGGTTAAACTGCCCCAGCTGCGGCAGGCGCAAGCACACAAAAATTGTACCCTCTCTAGTTTCTATCGAATCACTCAGAGGCCAACACAATAATCTATTGAGCACTTCATATGAACTAGCATGTTAACAAAAATATGATAAAGCATCTACTCTGTTGAAGGCTTAGCTATGTCTAGACATTCATTTACTTCCTAATAATACTGGTCTAAAGTAGGCCTCAACTTTTTATTAAATGGGATTTTGAAAGAAAAAAAAGAGGAATGGCTACCCTCCATAGTACTTCAACTCTATGCAGTAGGGTTGTTGGAGGGCAACTGACAAAGAGCGCAAGCCAGAAACCAGCTGTGGTGGACACTGGCAGAGCACAACGAACTTTAGCAGCTGTCTCGCTCTTACACAAACACACATCTGACACACACACACAGCTGAGGTCGAAGAACAGCGAAGTGGCAAACAGTAACTTCCTCTTTTACTGTTGTTTACCAGTTGCCTCAGACACCACAGTTGGTCAAGCATTCGTTCACTCAGAGGACAAAGAGAAGGCCACCCGTCCTGTCGGAGACGTTAGGTACACACTGCACAGCTGGACAGAGACTTCTGGTCAGGCTGACAGGTATACAGCTCGTGAGTCTATCTTAAGACTAATCGCAACTTCTTATTAAACAATCCCACAGTACAGGAGATCAGTTGAAATCATATAGGGACACTTTCAGGGCGAGGGTTTGCATTTATTTCCAATGAAAGTAAATACATCAGCTCTCATCTGGTCTCTCAGACTAAACAGCTCTCCTGGTGAGTCCAGGCATCTGGCTGCTGCATCTTACATGACTATGTAAACTGTGAGACACCACACGCGCACGTCAATCATGGCTTACTATAGTAGTATAGTTACTGGCACAGCGTAATTAAGACTACATTACAACATTATGTGCTTGATCATATTGTTTAAAAAACGAATACACTTTGCATATTAGCATTTTCAATTAAGCAAGGTATGGTCCGAGAAATATTCACATACAGGTTCTGGATTAATACAAAACAGCACCAGAATATTGCATATTTTCTTAAGATTTAGGTCTAGAGTGACTCAATGGTACCTACGATGCAAAAATATATATACAGGTACTTTACATGATGTCTATTATTGCAATGAACCATGATTAAAGGCCTGGTCTGGTCTGGCTCAGATTTTAGACCGAACTAAAAAGGAATGGCTTGTGTTAAATCTAACTACACAACATGTGGATGCATTAATATGACACGGTCAGACAAGTATAACTAGCCATGAACAGGTTAATACAACCATAGTACCAAATAGCAGTTATTGACGGAGGTCTATGATTAGATTTTTTTCTTTTTCTTTTGCTGCCGTCATAATACAGTGATGTGATCCGTAAAAGTCATGAAGAAGAAGGGGGAAAAAAAAAACAGCACAAAAAAAGGTATAAACAAAGTTTAACAACTCATAGCATGAGTGATCCTAGTGCAGGAAATGGCCTGTCAGCATGTCCGTTCTCTCTCACTGTAGCGTCTGCAGTCTTTGGTCCATGTGCACAATGCCATGAAGGAATGTAAAAAAATAAAAATAAAACGTTGGCGTCGCTATGGTGATGGAAGGCAAATCCATGGTCGGCTTGGGGGGGGAGGGTAACTGGTGCCCATAAATTAACTGAAAGAAAACAAAATGACAAACAATGGCAAAATGAACTGAATGATAAAAAACCCCAGCATGGGATGAAAAACAACATACATCATTACACTTGTCAAAAGTATGATTTCATACTAAGCAACAATGCCACTTTGACCAAATCATAATGAAAGTATAAAGCAGACAAACATGCAATAGAGACTAAGAAACCGGAAACAGAAGAGGAAAGATGGGTTGGGATGAATATTTAGATCAGAATCTCTAAGGAAGAGTTATATCAAGTTATTCACAAAACTATCAGAAGGGGGAGCTCTTCAGCTGCCTGTTGAGGACAATTGACAGGAACACAGCCAGGGCATAGAATATCGAATTCCTAATTCAGAAAAACTTGAATCAATCGTGATAATGATATCTGACCACCTGCACAGTCTTGAGGCTGTGTCAACAAAGTGAATACCCAAACACAAACCTGGACCGGAGTTCCAACCACAAAATGGATGACCCGAACCTCCACTGACAGCCAGACAGTGCACATATCATCCACAAGATGGAGACAGTTAGAACTCAATGCTTCTGGGTTTCCAATCAGAGAAGAGAGCCTCTCCAGAAAGCACATGCAGAGGAGAGTAGAAGCTCGTTCTCCCTGCCTGTCTGCTCAATGTACACGAATGAAGATTAATGCAGAGCGGTACCGGGGTATTAAGAGACAGGACGTTCTTGATAACGATAGCTGGGGGGAGTCTACGCTAAGCTCTTTACGGTTTTCAGTTTCGGCACTGTTCAGGTCAAATCGAATGACCTGTCAGCTCCCTCAAGATGAAACAGGAAGAAGTACAAAGTGAAAGGACAGGGGATATAATCCTGAACTTAAAACGGCGGAAAGAGACTGAAGTGAGGAGGAGGGAAGGACAGCGAGAGTACGGGAGGGAAAGGGACAAAGAGAGAGAGAGCGAGGGAGGGGTAGAGGGGAGATTCGAGAGAGGGGGGGGGGGTAAAAAGAGCCGCTTACTTTTTCTTGTCCTTCTTGAGAGGCTGGGATAAGGAGAGGGTCTCGGCCGCCACCTTCCTGCGGTTGAAGGCGTTCATCTCCTCCTCCAGGTCGCGCCGCTTCTCCTCCACCTTCCTCTTCTCCTCCTGGTGCATGCGCTTCAGCTGCTCAAACTTGTCGTGCAGCTGAGGGCGCACGCGGAGAAGGAAGAGAACAGACCGACACGCTTTAACGGCCGTAACGCAAACCTGCTGCCCTGCAATCCAGTCATATTTTTGGTCAAACACTGGTCTATATGTCCGTTTAGATACTCCAGTGACATGTATGAACTCAAAATATGGTACATTTACTGCCAGGGAATAACGCCCCCCCCCCAAAAAAACCACGATCTGTTTCTCCCAATATGCATCACCTCTCTCTCCTTCTCCTTAAGCTCAGCTTCCGTCTCCTTGACTTTGGTGACGAACATCTGCCTCATCTCCTCCTCCTTGTGTTGCAGGTCGCCCAGGAACTCTTTCCTCTTGGCCTCGTACGTCTCCTGAAGACTAACAGGAGGGGAGAGGGGACGGGATGAAAGCGATGTGGTTCCGGGTGGCACCTTTTCGGGGATCTCAAAAGGGGCTGCGAGCACGTCTCCTACCTGAAAGGCTGACAGTCGGGGTCGGTGTCTTTGAAGCCCATCTCCTCCAGCTTGCAGCGTCTGTAGAGCTCATAGTGGCGCGCGTGAGTCTGCTCCCTCAGGTCCTCCATGTTCACCCTGATCAGCATCTCGCGCAGCTTCACAAAGTCACAGTGGCTCTCGTTCTCCACTGTCGAGACACAGCACAGACGCCCACTCGTTACCAGGACAGCATGCCACGTACACACACACACACACACACACACACAAACGACAAGCCGTAGATGGGGAATTTGGATGGAGAGGAAGATTTGCAGAGCGGTCGTGTTTGGATTTGTTTCTGATAACGTCTCGGCGATAAACAATAGCGGGAGTCTGTGGGAGTCTTCCTGGGTGCTGTCCTCTCTATGGTAAACTGGGAGGATGAGGAGAAGGAGAAGCTTCCTATCTGCTGAGGAATGCCCAGTATGGCTGAGGTCTGGCCCTCGGTCTACAAGGTCATTTAGCATGAGAGCAAACAGTCCATTAATCTGAAGAGCTTGGAGTTTCCTCCCAGATTCATGTTCAACAAACGTTCTCACAACAGAGAAAGGGAGAGAGACAGCAGAGAGGGAAGCATTTCCTGTGCTGCTAGGCTAAGTGTGGAGGAATGTGATGAAGGCCTGTGGGAGGGTGGGTTAGCAACAGAGGACCCTAGGGTAGCTGGCCTATACCGTGGGATATACTGGCACTTAATACCAACGCCAGCTGTGAGCGCTGGAGATGGAAGGATGATGTCAGAAATAGTGTTAATTAGCCTGGCATTTAGCTAGCGTTGAACCACCTAGCTTAGCGTAGCGTATAATAACGCCAAGTGGGTAAAAACAACACATCCATTGGTTAGGGGAGGATGTGAAATATGGTATGAGGGTTCGAAACTGACACAAACAAACAAACGACCTGCGCTTTGAAGTCTTTGAGGGAAAAAAATGGAGAGTAAAAATGGCCGCCATCTGGAATCTCACAACCTCTCGGTTTAAAGTGCCCCTGCTGAGACCTGAGGGCCAATTTACTGACCCCTGCTTCGGGCCCTTGGGACACTCTCCAGGCACACAGCCTTGCAGAATCACTTACACACACATTACTCTAGGCTAAGCTGTGAGTGCAGAAATACCAGAGGTCTGCTATCTGTCAGAACAGTCTGTGGTTCCCAGATAACAACCAAGCTCTGAGGAGAGATTAGTGTGTAAGCTCTAAAAAGTGCCTTCCTCTCCAGCAAAACCCCTCTGTCTTTATTATTTCTGGGTTACAATTAAAAAAACAAACATTAAATAAGAAAAAACAAACATTAAAAATACATTTATCCCAAAACAATTTTGGGGGATTGACCTCGTGGGTGCTATAGTACAAGTTGATTGTATGATTCAGGCTTGAGTGGTCATTTTCTCCTCTTAGCCACACATATGCAATCAGGGAAACACAAGACCCTCATTAAGCTGAGCCCCTACATCCAGGCTGGTCTCTCTCTCCCTCTCTCCCCCTCTCTCCCCCCCTCTCCCTCCCTCTCTCCCCCTCTCTCCCTCTCTCTCTGTGTGTGTGTGAACTGATGGCCCAGTCCTCTGCTCAGAGACAGACAGGCCTTTATAAATAGACCCCTCTCCCCTGGGGGATTGAGGAATGGGACTGGGCTGGGGATAATGGAGACTCCCAGCTGGGCTGGGATATTCTCCCAGCAGATCCCTATGTGACATGATCAAATTACAGTGTTTAGACTCTCTCGTCTATCCAGTTGAAGCGCTCCCAATACAATAGTGTCCCTATATACAGCACACACCAATCATTAGCCTGCCCGCATAGACAGAAGACAAATAAACAAGAGCTAGAGAGAGACACACACACACCACCATCATCATCATCATCATTGCAGTTTCCAACAAACTTTGAGGTCCCAATGGTATTATACTACTAATGTGTTCATTTGTCTTCGTCACTGTTTCAGGTCGTCAGGGACTGTGGGAGCACTGTGCCAGCCCTGTAATGGATAGAGCACGGGAACCGAGAGAAATATAAGGCTCTCCTCACCTTGTACAACCCCCCAGGGGTACTGCCTCGCTCGAACTGTTTTGTTCCCCACTTTGACCTCCTCAACGCTGCCCACCACGGCAAAGGGAAGGTGAGCCTGGAAGAGGTCAGAGGTGAAAAGGTCATGAGGGGTCCCGGGTTTGAGTGGAGGTAGCTTCTACATCAGGGTTCTCGCTCGTTCACACGCAGGTTTCACTTCGGCCCCGCTCCGACTTCACGGCGGAGCGCCATTCTCTCAGCACAGAGGCATTCTGTCTTGTGAGGTTTACAATGACTGCTTCCACAGATGTCCCTAGTTGGGAAAAACACTCCAATGAAAAACGACGAACGAAAAAGATAAAAAAGAGTCAAATAAAACTGTTCGGGCGCAGCGGTTTTCGGTATTCGAATCTTTGGCGAGACCGCACAAGAGTACAACTAAACAGGGTTGACACATAACGTAGTGCACTCTTGAATCTGTATTTAGACACACATCCAGCTGTGTTTGGAGGACAAAGTTTATGTTTGTTGATGTAATTTCACACTTACGCCCTTTAGAGAATTTCCATGCCCAGTAGCTAATCTTGCACCATCACCAAAACGTGTTCAACAGCCAAACACTAGAGCTCAATGGCAAACTGTCAGTGGCTGTCTCAACCTCGAAAGTCACTTGGCCTGAACTTCAAGGATCGTTACCGCCTATTCTGGACCATTGACAGCTGTCCAGTTAAGACTATGGATAAATCAAATGGACTTCCTACAATACCATGCAACAGGTTTGTTTGAACAGTTGCAAACCAAACAGCTTTACAGTACTCAGATATTTTCAAGGGGGAGGGGAAAAAAATGTGCCATCATTAAAACTCCAAAAGGCTGTAAATTCCCGTGCAGGGAAGGGGGGGGGGGGAATGAACAAGCCGCGCTTTATTTGGAAAGGCGGCGTCAGGGATGATGGAACATAGGCGGGTTGGAGAAACCAAACGGGACCACAAGAGAGAGCGCCACCGAATCTGGCGGCTGGCCGAGGCGCTCACGTTCATGGAGGAGTTGATCTCCGTGACGGCCTCGTCGTCCGTGGGGAACTGGTAGATCTGGACGCCGTTGCTGACCAGCTCACTCATGATCTTGATCTTGAACTTGTGGAGCTCGCTCTTGGAGATGGTGTCGGCCTTGGCTATGATGGGGATTATGTTTACCTGTGGTTGGGCGGAGAGAGGGAGGGAGGGAGAGGGGGGTAAGAGAGAAAGAGAAAGAAAAAGAGGAAGTGAGAGAGAGACAAAGAGAGAGAGAGATGAATATGCAACCATTAAAAGAGATTCTCAAGATAGCATCCTTTGTGGTTCTACTGTTTCTTTCTGTTTCTCTGTGGTCTCCTCCGAAACCCTGCCACTATTGTCCTCGTGCCTGACATCACCGGAGCTAAATCAGCGTGCCACTGAAGAAGATATACAGTACCAGTCAAAAGTTTGACTGGTACTGTATATCTTCTGTATCTACTGTATGTGGTTTCACAAAAGCACACACGGCCTACTAATTAAACACGCAGACGAGCTCACTTTGGCACCGTGTCATAAATAGTTTGAGTACTGAAGTCCTAATGCGGGCCAAACGCCATGAACAGTTCTGCTCCCTCAAACCCACAGAGACCGAAAAACAAAAACAAACGCTGGGTCCCATCTCCTCCCAGGCAGATGGGGAAACGTAAACAATCTCCATTTAAATGTATTGCTTGTACTCCTCGCGAAATTGGACAAACGAGTTCTCATGCGTCGTGGTCATTCACCCCCGTTACCGCTAACATCCCTAGGGCACCGTCTGCTAATGTAGGCTCCCATGTGATGGGCGTGTCTGTATGTGGACAAGTACATTACATTAGTACATTACATTAGTACAGTACGAGTCATTTAGCAGATGCTCTTATCCAGAGCGACTTACAGTAAGAACAGGGACGTTCCCCCGAGGCAAGTGCCTTGAAGTGCCTTGCCCAAGGACACAACGTCATTATGCGTGGCCGGGAATCTAACCGGCAACCTTCCGATTAATAGCCCGATTACAGTACATAGAGTACATAGTTCGTCAGGACACTGCAGCGCATCCCCGTCAGTGTCAGGGTTAATGACAAATCCGCAGAGACCTCAAGCTCACAGCTAGCTTCCTGCCTAGCTTCCTGTCTCTCTATCATCAGAGCTGACCCTGCTGTGCACTACTCCTCGACGTCCACCAAGGTCTGCATGCTTTGGCTCGGGAGCTGCCTATGTGCCAGCCAGAGCCCTGTTTGGAGGGGAGGTGGGGGGGGGGGGGTTGGAGAGAGTTGGCTGCGACTGGCTAGCTAGCGAGATCTGCTCATATCCAGACCATCTGTTGGATGTGTGTCACAGCGAAAGGCAGACACAAACAAGCCTGGGTTTGACTCTCCCTTTACAACTCGCAAAGCAGCATGACAGGCACCTATAGTTACGGCAGCCATGATACATTCGTTCTACGGGGTAGTGCGACTGTGTTTTCTTCACGTGTGACCACTCGTGATTTTTTTCCCCAAGCGTCACTGGGTGTCTGTGCCTGCGGAAGATCCGTCTCCACATGACA